>NC_056726.1:686158667-686353667 GCF_019279795.1 Protopterus annectens | reverse complement strand
AAGAGACTTCATTCCCACAACAGGTATGTGAAGTATATATGCATGTAATTGACTGTAGTACTTGGTTCATAATAAAGGGGTAGATGATGTGGAATGATTTATATGTGCCATCAGGTGTTGTTGTTGTAATGATGTTCAGCTGAACAACTGCTAAGGGCAATAGAGTCTGTCTCTGTGGGTAGTGGGCAATACTCATCAGCTGTGCAGAGCAGCACTGACTGATAAGATGTAAGCCATCATAGTGTGTGCTGTGTAATGGGAAGTATGTATATTACTGTGGCGAATAGCTGGTGGTGGAAGTAATGCCATAATGATGGACATGTGGTTCCACAGCCCACCTAATGCAGGATACTCAGGTTAACCTGTATTGTAGCTTGCAGGAATGCCATAGGTATGTAATAGGGTTACCTGCAATCTGCCCCTACATATATCCCCCTAATGTCAGGCTGTGTCCATTTGTAGCTCCTGTCTGTGTTGTAGCAAGCCAGAACAGTGCAGCTGTGCAGAAAGATGTTGTGAGATGTGAGATTGTGGACCTGATGTCTGAATGTATCCCATATATATGTATGCATATGTGTACACACACACACACACACACACACACACACACACACACACACACACACATATATATATATATATATATACATGTATGTCCACAAATATACAGATACCCAAGTGTAGACATATATATAAACACATATAGACAACATCATATATATCTACACATATATAGATATATGCCTATATGCACATGTCTACATATATACAGACACACACACACAAACATATATGTATGTAAATACATGTCCCCTATATTACCACCACAGTGCTGCATGCTATGTGCGAGGGAACAGCACACATAGCAATACACACAGATATCTAGAGCTATCAATGTGTGCAACATGGAGAAGTATGTCACATGTGAATCCCCTTGTTGGGACCGCATTGCCCTTGTCTGTGAGGTATGGAATGGGAATATGGGGAAGTATGGCAGGTATAGTTGTGGAGGTGGACAGGGTTGATAGATATAGAGGACAGCCTACAGGGGTGGTATGTGACACATGTGAGGGGTAAACACCCTGGATGGTGTGTGCGGTCTGTGATGTGGAAGCCCAATGGGCCCCAATATGGACACAATGGGAACAAGCCTCCCACCCACTGCTGAAAACAATAGCAGTCCACGTCCAGAAGGTCCCTGGCCTGTAGGCTGAACAGGAGGAGCATGAGGACCCTGTGAATGTCTACTGGGTGCCTCAAGGTGATGTAGCACATCCTACATGTGTCTGTGAAGCCCGTTATGGAACAGACCCTGGACCTGACCTCAGTGGACAAGATCATATCTCTATGTGCCCCCGGTGGGGGTAACATCCCCTGAGTTCGTTCCACGTGAAGGTATTGCTGGACCAGTACATGAGAAGGCCCCAGGGTTGGTCCCACATGTGATGAGGCCTGGTAACATGGGCAGATGAGTCTGGAGAGGTGGTTCTGCTGGCCAATAGTACATAAACATGCTATTGTGTCACTGTTATAGAACATATGTGGGTAGTAATAGTCTACACAATCTTGGAACATGTCCAATAGTATGCATAGATATCCCCAATAACACAGAATGTCAGATGTGCAGCAACCACATAGCAAGCATACCACAGGCATATATGGAACCATAGTGGCCCTGATAATAGCATGCAGCTGAATAGTCTGTAACAGGCCAGCAATGATAGTGTCCACACAGGGAACATGGCTACAAACACATTACATAAAGTGTGGTACAATACAATATTTGCCCCACTGGTAGGTAAGCTGTAGCCATACCTATTGAGCTGTGCGTACAGTTTGTTGTCGTTAATATGGTGGGGAGGGTGACAGTGATGTGTATTAAGTACTGTGGTATCCTTGATGCATGAGTTGATCACACCTGTGTCCATCTTTATGTCTTTCAGGCAAGATGTCACATGGAAGGCTTCCGGCTTGCTCAGCAGCTGAGAAAGACATTATGGTAAACCACCTAATCCAGCACTACCCTGTCTTGCTTGGCCAGGCTGCCCATGATCAACAGGAGTGGACTGCCTGTGGAATGACCTAGTCCACAGGGTCAATGATGTCGGACTGCACAACTGCAGTTATGAGCAGGTCCAGCATCATTGTTCTGACTTGCTTTGCAATGCCCGTCAATGTGCTGCTGCAGTCCGGGGGGATCACCTTGCAATGGGGGGGCATGCCATCCATCTCCCCTGACATGTGTAGAGGAGCTGCTAGCCAGCCTCATCGCACCTGCCCGTCCGCATAGCCCACAACTGCTGAACACCATTGTGGAGGTGGGTGTTACCAACACACTGGCTGAGGAGAGTGCAGGTAAAGACACAGGGCACATCAGTAGACCACTGTTGTGTATACATCTGCATATGTACACGCAGATCATGCATATCTGACACGTCATATATATATATATATATATATATATATATATATATATATATAGTTTGTTGTTGCATAGTAGTGATAAACAGATTTGCATATGTGGTAGTATTGTGAACATGTACTGTTGATGTATTGTAATGCTGCACCCACCCTGTAGCAATGCCACAGGTGTGGCCACTGACTTTGCATCTCTCACCCTCTTATGTAGGTCCCTCTGGTATACCACCAAGGCAACAGCCTGTAGCTGGTGAGTATGGTTTATGTTGATGGTTGCCAAATACACTGGGCATGTAATGGCTATGGTATATTCCATGCACACATCTAACACACCTACCCAGAATGCATGCTGTACATGTGCATGTATTGTTGCTGTTAAATGCACGGCATCACAGTGTTGACCATGATGGGGTATTGGAAGGGTATGTCAGACACCTGCAAGATAACTAACATCCTGTCATTGCAGAATGTGTCCACAGGGAGTAACATAATGGTGGGAAATGTGGCCTACAGTAGGGACATGTTTGAAATATCACTCATATGCAGTGCAATACCAGTGTATATACCTGTAGGGCAATGGCAACTGTTGCAGAGTTACACTATGGCATAACATATTACTGTGGTCCACATTATCAGCTGGCACTAGGCTGTAACATGTGGTGTTCAGTGTATGGGACACTGAAAAGTAACACATGTGTAGGCCTTACTTGTCAAGCATCTGCAAAAAGGCTTAAGGTGGAGGTGAGTGTCAGCATTACACACCAGTGCACTGCAGCAGGGATCCTAAGGATGCTAAGAATGGCTGTATCTGCACATAGTCAGGTTCAGGAACTGTGGCAAATGTAACCCTACCCCCACAGCAATAGTGTCAGCAGTGTGTGAACACCAAGGGATGTGCACATGAGTACACCTTGCAATCATGCAGATTAGGGGGACATGTGTAGGACAGACTGAACATACACTGGCAAATGCAGATGACCCATGCCAGTATACCCCTGCCAGGAGTAGTGACTGCTGTAGTACACATAACAATAGGTGTGACAAACCGTCATGATAAGGGTGTGCACACATATGCCCACATGGAATGTATGCATCGTGGTCAGCATCCAAACAACGAACACATTCTGTAGACACTGCATGTGAAAGTACAGGACATATGTCAGATATTGGGCTCATGTACTGTTAGTATATGCAGTGATGTGGTCCCATGGCAGGTCAAGGAAGGGTGCATCATATCAGTAAGGGTGTGTACACTCCCAATAGCCACAGTATGCTCTGATGGTTGTCAATGTAATAGTATTGGATTGGTCATACATGGTCCGCTGATGTTGAGAGCTGTAGATCAGACATCAGGCATTTACAAATTATATCTGTCCACATATCATCCTAGGTGTGTGTTGCTGAAAAACATAGGGGCCGTGAGCATTAAAGCTGACAGAACTGACACAGTACTACACATTCAGCAATTAGTTGTAAACTTGTGAGGTGTGGTGCACAGTACATGGCAGGGTGCAGAACAGATGCACAGCAAATCTGTCTATATGGGTGCAGTGGTATCCAGGGGAAGGAGCATCACCTAGTAGTACACCACATGCATCACACTCATGTATACTGTTGTTAGCAAGGATTGACTATAGCTGCACTGCATGCTGTTGTGCACCATATGCTATGCATGTTGACAGATGGGTAATAGGAGGTCTGTGTGTACTATCATTGTTCAACCTCACCTGTATGTGTGTGTGTGTGTGTGTGTCTGTGTGTGTGTGTGTGTGTGTGTGTGTGTGTGTGTGTGTGTGTGTGTGTGTGTGTGTGTGTGTGTGTGCATCCTGGTGGGTGGATAGTTTGTCTGTAGGGTCACTCTGGTGTAGTGGAGGGAGGATGATGCATGTAGGATGTGTGTGTGCATGTGTGTGCGTTTGTGTGGGTGTCCATGTATGCACATGTGTGATTGTGGGGTTGTTCATACAGCAGTACCTTCCTTTGGGATCGTGCAGTACATGGACATGGACTGTCACATGACACACCAGGAATACTTGTCATGTATGTAATCACAGGACAGTTGATAGTATAATAAGGTCTGTAGCATGGAACAGGCATTGAGAGGGAAGGTAGATACCAGGTATACCCTAAATATCGCATTCAGCAGAGAGGTGAATGACAGCCCATGTATGCAGCACTACAGATGCATTGGGTAATTACTAGTCAACATCAGCGAGTGTATCCATATATTACAGTTGTCACATGATAGGCTGATTGAGCAGCATAACTGGCATGTACTGAGCAATATATACACATGACTCTCCAGTGTGTGATATGGAGTGAACATAGTAGCCCCCACATATAGGGGCCATGCTCATGATGTCCGGACATACACAGGGTGAACATTGAATGACAACAGTAAGGCCATGTGAAACCACTCCACTCAGATCAAACAGGAAATGGAGTAACAGGTCTTGTGTTATAATCACTTGTCTAGGCATTTAGAGGACTGATACATTAATGGGTGGTATCAATGAGTGTATGTTACCAAGTGTGATGCAGGATGGGGAATGCATGGAAATATACGTGGGACTGTCTGTAAAGTCACAGACAGGTAGGAATTAAGGTGGCGTGTGTGGTGTTTGTGTGTGTGTGTGCGTGTGTGCGTGTGTGTGTGTGTGTGTATGTATGTGTACTGTTATGCAATGCTGTACAGGTCTTAAAGTGCGTTTATTGTTTTCCTCCACAGGTGGTGAGGTGGGTCAGGGTCTCCTGCATGCAATCTGATGTTGGTGTCCATACAGACACAGACAATGATGATATTACTGTTGAGGCACAGGTGAGGTTGTCAGGGGCTGAAACAGTGCCATCATTTGACACCCCCTTTTTAGCCACCCCAACCCCACACACAGTTTCAGTGCCTATACATACCCCATCACCAATGGCCATAGAGGAGGGACAGCTGGTGTTTGGTGACAGTGCACAGGAAAGTGTGGTAACCATGCCTACTGTGTCTGGTCGCAGCAGACATAGCCGGATGTCCGGCAGGGCACCACATAGGCAGATGTCCTAGGGTGCTCATGGTAGGGCCACTGGTCATCATGCCCCTGGCAGACGCGACACAGCTGGTATCAGCAGGCGCATGCTTCAGGCTGTCATGGCAGCACAGGCATGTATGGAACATTACACCAGACAGGGCTTGAGGCTGCAGAGGGCTGCTCTTACATCTGCAAGTGACAAAGTCCATGAACTGTCTGGTCTCATCCTTGCATTTACTGAGTTCATGGATAGATGGTCTGGTGAGATGATGGCCTTCATCGACCGTGGTTTGTACATGCTTGAATGTGTGGTGGGAGTGCGGTGATGGATGCGTGGATGTAGGCCAGCAACACCAACAGCTGACAGTCAATGTGGACATGCTAGGACACCAAGGAGCTCCTGTAGTGGCAGTGCCAGCCCCAGAACTGTGGGGGGGGGTGCTGTCCACACCATATCACAGCAGGCTACGAGCAAGGGGTTCTGGTCAGTCCCAGGAGGGACCTGATTCCAGCCGACATTTGTCATCATCAAGTGAGAGTAGCACATCGAGGCCTGTACCTGGATGTGCCCATGGAACCCCTGGTAGGCACAGTTCACATGTCCATGGCCAGAGGCAGTGAACTGCACACCCTGCCAGGTATGGTCTGCAGCTGTCCATAAACACTTGTGTAGGGCAGCCACATGGCAGAACTGTATGCATGCATACCCACACACTATACAAACACATCTAGGGCAACCCCATACCTACACACACCACATCATCATGCCCAGTTCACCTCATTAGACCCCTCCCCCACACATATGGTGTCAAATATATGGCCCGCTCTCGGCCTCTGGCAAACCAACAACAAACCCTGTGCATATGATGATACCTGTGCCACATCCCTGTCATCAATACCATTGATGCAGGGACAGGCTAATATGGTTCTGATGCACACAGTGACTGTACTACAGTGTACAAAAGTACTGCAGTGTAACATGTTGTCAGAAGTAAACTGTAATGCATATATGTCAGGTAGTGTAGCCATCCAGCAATGATGCATTATAGCTGTTAGTAACACTGGTTGATTGTGGTCTCTATAATGTTATCCATTTGTGTTGTAGGTGTACATGTGTCAGAACAAGGATGGTCTGCAGTCATATTCCATAACGGGGTATGGCACTGTGGTGACACCATGGCTATGACATATCTGGGGTACAGTTGAACACATGTCACAGGTTTGTATAACAGTTTTTGCCTGTGCCAAATGGACAGGTGACCCACTGGGACATGTATAATCTGCAACCTTATGTAGACCCATCCACATACACGCACACTCTTACTTGGCAACACTGGGACTAGACCCCTACCTAGGTTTGTAGTGATACTGAAGTGTGTGGCTTTCATTGCACACACCACACAGCATTTAGGGTAAAGTGTGTTCCAGGTTACATGTTACATGCAGAACATCCCCAGACATGTACAGTATGCTAATGGTGGATGTAATGGGTGAATATGGACAATACATAGTGTGACATACCTTCATATACACATTAACAGACACATAACAGGCAGACACATCCGAGAGACCTGGTCCTATCACTGCTAACTAACTTGACCATGTGTCCAATGTGTTACAGGTAGGCTGCACACAGAACATGCATAACTGGCCTGGATTGTGGTATCAGTTACCTATATGGTTGATGGTGATGGTGGTAACTATAATGTGGTACATGGGACATATACCGGGTGTACCTTGGTGTAATGACAGTGTACACAGCACCCACATCCCCCAGTGGATATTGTACTTGCTGAAACCCATGATGACAGTCTGACATACTCACCATCACACATTAACCACAACTGTGATGCAACCCATTGTATATCCCAACAGTGGTACTACAGGGATATGCATCTAATGCACATGCCACAAGCATAGTAGTGTTTTGCAATGTCATGCCTCACCTATGGGCAAAAACAACACTATCTGTACTACTGTGTGGTAATGGATATTGTAATAGGAGTATGTGGCCTTGGAATGCTGTACCCTACAGATATGCAGACATGCACACATACACACACTTGCCAGAACTCAATGGGTATCCCATGACTATCAACCCATTTGTACTACACTGTTGTGCTGGTACTGCAAGGCTCATGTAGCCGGTATGGAGAGGAGCTTAACAGGGTACATGTAATGTCCCATAGAGCAGTAGCCACAACTGACTATGGCAAATGGGTGTTGTGGTGATTGTGAAGGCCCTCATGAAATTCACAAGTACAGGTGTGCTAACACACAGACACTGCTATATTCAGTAATGCACATGTACACATATGTCAGTACTGGGGTGCATCGCTGAAGGTGGTCATAGCTGTGTACCTAGCTACTGTCCAAGGAGAGATGGATTGTACAGGGATGTGTGTACAGTGGTATCCTGCCACCTGCCATGTGGCAGCAGGTGATCTATAGACAGACACTACTGTGGCGACCCTCAGGGTGAGAGTGACATGCATCAGCCAATCCTTCAGGTGCCTCCTGCACATGGCCACCAAGGTGATCAAGTTGACATGTATGCAACATGCATTACAACACACGATTAGTGTCTGTGAAGGAGACCTGTACCAAGCATGTTCTGTTGACTGTGGTAGTACAGTGGAGGTACCCATGGCATATGGTGCATACAGGGTGTTATCTCCTATATGTGCCAGTTCTAACACAGCTGGGCAGACATGACAGTGTCAATCAAGCTTAGGTTGCCTGTACATATCTCAGTTGGATACCTGTCATCTGCATCTCTATACCACCATGATACACTACGTGCCAGTGTGACAGCACAAACCATGGCCTACTACCCCTGTATGTAACACATTCACATGGATAACAGTGCTGTACAGGTCTCATATACATCTGTGTCCCAGACATGCCACTCATACCCTTGCTACTGTAATGACAGCACATAGGTGCATGTATTGTACATGGCATTACATACACTTATTACAGATGTCATTACCCTGCTATGTTATTAGACTGGGTGGTTTGAACTGGTTACCAGGGCTAAGTCATGCTTAGTAAGTGTCAGCATTGCTGCAATATAACAGCTAAGCTACGTTGTGTGCTGGTATGTGAACCCTACACTGTGTAAGCACCCGTACGTTTACCGTAGCTTAGCACCACTTAGCCTCATGCAAACCCACATAAATGCAGTTAAAGCTGCTCAAAACTGCCTTAAACACTCTTTATCTGACAGCTCTTGTTCTGCCCAACAACAAAATGAACAGCCCTTGCAGGTCTTGAACCCAGGACCCTCTACACTATAGTCACAACACTTAACCAATATGCCATGACCACTGTGAAAAGAGCTGTTGTTTTTCCAATACATCTGTCAGTTCACATATTGATTAGTATTGAACAATTACCTTTACTTCCACAATTGTATAGTACTTGTTATTAATATGACTGTTGCATCACATATGTTGTTTTATCATAATGTACACATAGCAGATACATACGGTGAGATACATCTTTGATGGTATACACAACCATGAGGTTTACACATGATAGGAATATGGGTATATACATATCATAGGTTGATCTATGTCTACATGTACATACACATGTATATTCATACATATGTTTGTATACACATCTGTATAGTGCAACATATATATGGCCATGTGTACATCTCTTTGTATATACATACACACACATATATATATATATATATATATATATATATATATATATATATATATATATATATATATATACATGTGTGTGTATACATATATGTATATGTGTGTATATATATATATATATATATATATGTATATATGTGTGTATGTATATACAAAGAGATGTATATATATGTGTATATATATATATATATATATATGTATATATATATATATATATATATATATGTATATATAGCTATATGTATATATAGCTATATATGTATGCACATCCTATGTGTACAGATATGCCTATTTATGTAGATACATATGTAGATATCTGTAACTGTATGTGCATACATGTCTATTCTTATATACCTATTATTGTCAATATATATATATATGTCGATATCCATAAGTATATGTGCATAAGTATCTCTATCTGTATATGTGTAGACATATATTGCTGTGTATATGTATATATCTGTGTGTTATATGTAGTGGAGTCCTAATTTATCCCAATAATCCCAACCTCTTAGTTCAAGGGGATGTCAGGTATGTATTGCAGGCATATATGTAGACTATTGCTACTGAAATAGGGGTTGTCTTCACAGACATGTGTGTGAGAGGTCACAGCTGCTTTAAACATATGCACCATTGGCTACTGGCAGACATCCTAAGGACATCATAGTACAGTACTACTGCTAGCACAGTAATGATCCTGTGGACTACAGCAGAGATATTGTCAATAAATGTGGACAGTCTGACACTCTCTGGTCAGTCCAGAGGTATACACAGAACCCCTTAGTGCAAGACATGTGGACCAAGCCTGACAATGTTGATGTTAACAGTCATGTAGATGGGTATATCACGTAAATACTGGTATACATTTGCCCCCATAGGTTATGCATTCACACATCCCTGTCTGTCATGACATATAATAACTGCTGGTACAAAAGTGACATGGTCACATACTGCCCACTAGTTAGTGGCATACATATGTACAGCATCCCACTGCTTTGTCTGAAATACATGACTGTTATGGTGGCCTGGTAATAGTACATCTGACAAGTATCTGGACATAACATCACACTGGGTAAGTACACTAAGCTGTTAGGCATGTAACAAAGCACTGTGCAGGCTACAGGCAGACTGCCACAGCAATATTTCTTATGGGAGAATACACATGTACCTGTATATCTGTCCCTGGAGGAGTGGTTCCAGCCCAGAAGTTAGTAGTTTATTGGCCATTTTGGGCTAATTTCTATCTCTTTCATTTCCCTGCTATAAAATCCACGTTTGCATTGTTTTGCATGCCGGGCAGCACTGGTTAGCTAGGGTTAAATTATTCCTGGCTCCACTAAGTCTCCTCTTCAGTTTTTCCCATGAAACTAGTCTAACTGTCAACCTAAGCATTCAAAAAGCATCTTACAGCCCAGCACTTGCTCAGATCTAATAACAAGCACTACTATACCCTGACACTTGACTGCCCAGCAGGGCAAGGCTCTTTATTCACCAACAAAGTGACTAAGCAGCTCACCGTACTATTCAGGCATGACAAAAGGGCAATTTCAGGTGTACTCTGTGGTCCAGCTGGTGAATCTGGGAATCCTGAGGCAATGTTACAACTGACTCATGTACACAGACAACCATTTCCTACTACAACAAGACACTAACATATGCGAGAGATGCAATTATACAGCCAAACTAGAAGCTAAGCTCTCTCCATCCAAGACTGGAACAGACAGTCAAGAGGAGAAGGTTAACATTTGCACCACACCTCCAGCCACACATATACCTACTAAACCAACACTGGCAAAAAATACACATAAATACACAAAATCATACTAGGAGGCTCTAAATAAAAACCTGCAAAAGCATAAGAGACCTCCAAAGCAGACACTCAAACAACTTGCACCTCCTGTCACAAACCAGACAGCCCATAAAACACAAAATCAGTGTGCTGCACAATCACAGCCCTTAAGGCCAAATAACATACCTAACACACTAGTAATAGGTGACTCTATAGTCAGGCACACTGACGTCCCTCTCACTAGGCTGGAAAAGCAGAAGGTTACTGTTAGCTGCCTGTCAGGATCCAGAATCTGCCACATAACAGAAGCACTCAGGTCACTCCAGAACAAGTACAAATATGACTCTGTCATTGTTCATGTTGGTGTGAATGACATGAGACGTACCTCCCTTGACTACCTGAAAAGGGACATGGAAGAGCTCTCTGATCATGTAGCCCAGGCTGGTATGACCCTAACCCTGAGTAGCATCCTGCCCTCACCAAGAATGATACGTCAGTATAAAGAAAAAATGATCAATTTCAACAATTGGCTAAGCTTCTGGTGTCATTCAAAGGAGATCCAGTGTCTGTCAGCCTGGGACGACAAGCTCGACAAGCCGCGTTGCTTTGCAAGAGATGGCTTGCACCTGTCACCCCCAGGCTTTTGAATACTGGCCAAGGCTCTTACTGCCCCATAGTGCCTTTTTTAGGCAAGGCTCAAAAGTCAAACTCACCTCCAAAAACAGCACAATTAACAAAAAACTGAGAGTTATGCTACTCAGTGCCAGGAGTTTAAATCTCAAAATGCACATGCTCGAAGCACTCCTCAGTATGGAGAACGACGACATCTGTGCAGTAACTGAAACCTGGTTTAAGGCTCCAGAGAGCACCCCAGCACTACCGGGCTGCAACTCATACCACACATTTTAGCCACAGAACATGGACCGAAACACAAAAGGAGGGGATGTATCCATATTCATCAAGGATACCTACACCCCAGGTTAGTGGCACAGCATGATACCTCTGAGATCATTCATGTGCAACTAAGATTGACAAATCTGCAATGCAAATTGTGGCCTGCTACAGATCACCCTCCATGACCCAGGATCACCACTCCACCTTTCTGGAGACATTGGAAAACATGAAGGGCCTACCGAACACCCTGATATTGGGTGATTTCAATTACCCTACCATTAACGGGAAAACTACTCAAGTACATACTCCCAAGCCCAGCGCCTTTTGGAATTCATCAACTCAAACACCCTGGATCAGCTGATAAACTCCCCTATCAGAGGTGAAAACATATTGGACCTGTTCATCACCAACATGGGCGACAAGTATTCCACACTGGAGGTCAACCCATCACTGGTTAGATAAGACCATAAACTAATCACTCTGGATGTCCACACCCCACCACCACCCCCAACTAAGGAATCCACAGTAAAAATCTTTTCTAAAGCAAACTTCACCTTACTTAAGACAGAGGTGGTAAGTTTCACAGCCCCCACGCTAAAGGATAATGCTGCCTAAGATGCAGAAACCTTTACAAATGCACTCTATGAGCACCTGTAAGGATGCATGGATTGTGCCATCCCTAGCAAAACCAAGACCCACTCTTCTAAGAGAAGGAAACTAGTCTGGTGGACCCCTGTCATAAACAGGCTATACAACAGAAGGAGGAAATAGTTCAGAAAAAAAACAAATCTCAAGAAGGAAAGACATCACTGATTAGTGTCAAAAAGAAACTAAGGTCCCTCATAAAATCATCCAAGGCTAACTTTGAAAGAAAAATAAACAAGGATTCAAAAGATAACCACAAAGCCTTTTTTAGCTATGTTAAGAATCTAAGTGGCAACTTGCAGAAATGCACTGAACTAGAGCAAAATAGCACAAAATATACTGAACCTACTGATATTGCCAACATCCTGGCAGATAGATTCAGTGCAAACTTCACCCTCCTCTCACCCCCAAAAGGGCCCACAACAATACCGGAAAAGTGTAGTGTCCCAGAATTCACAGAAGCACAGGTGAAAACAGCCTTTTCAAAAGCCAAAAACACAGCATCAATCAGGCCAGATGGTGTCGCAGGCTGCATCTTGCACGAACTACAGAATGAACTAACCCCCCACCTAAACATGCTGTTCAACCTCAGCCTCTCCACAGGCTATGTGCTCATAAAATGTCTCACAGCAATGGTTATTCCACTCCACAAAGGAGGGAGCACAACTGACCCTGGTAACTATCACCCCATAAGCCTGACTAGCAGGGTCTGCAAGGCTATGGTTCACATCATCATGGAACTCATTAACAAAGACATTGAGAACCTCCAAACACTTGACTCAACCCAGTTCAGCTTTGTTAAGGGCAGATTATGCCTACTAAATCTGATTGACTTCTTCGAGATAGTCACCAAGGCCATAGACGAGGGAAAGGTGGTTCACACAGCCTACCTTGACCTTGCCAAGGCTTTCAACACCATTCCCCACTTGGGTATTACAGAAAGACTCACCAGCCTGAACATAAACCCCTATGTCATGAGATGCATTGCCAACTGCCTTACAGACAGAACTCACACAGTAAGAATAGCAGGCTCCAGGTCCAACTCTAAATCAGTCACAAGTGGTGTCCTGCAAGGCTCAGTCCTTGGACCCCTGCTGTTCGGCATATACTTCTCAGAAGTACAGGCAAACACAGGAGGACTATGGCTAACCAAGTTTGCCGATGACTGCAATCTGTGAGCCATAATTGACTCTCCAGCTGACATGGACATCCTTCAAAAGAGCCTTACTGTGATGGACACCTGGTATCAAAGTCATGGCCTCAAGCTAAATGCCAAAATATGCATAGTCATCCCATTTGGGAAAAACAAAACACCCATGAATTACCACATAGGTGGCAGCCCCATTAATACAGAAGAGGTAATAAGAGATCTGGGGACCCAGGTAGATAGTAATCTTTCTTTTGAGAATCATATTGCCAAAGTAGTTAGGAAACCCTTCTATGTGGCCCATCTAATTACTAAAGGGTTTGCATCTAGAAATAAAGAGGTTATAGTGCCCTTCTACTCGTCACTCATCAGACCCATCATAGAGTATAATGCCCCATTTGGGATGTACCTCACAAGACACTTCCAACAGCTGGAAAAAACACAAAAGTACCTCACCAAAAGGATTACTGGCCTCAAATATATGTCCTATGCAGCCCGACTGAAAAAACTCTGGCTGTACTCAGTGGCATATTGTTTACTCAGAGGTGATCTCTGCCTGACTTACAAAGCCATTTCCAACTCAGAATTGATGGACATGCTCCACCTAAAGAAATCCAGGTCACTGCATGCCACGTGCTCTAGTGAGCTAAACCTTGCCACAACAATAAATAGAACGTGCTGGATGGATAGATTCCTGTCACAGAGACTCCCCATGCTTTGGAACAAAATTCTAAACTACATTAGGCAGAGACACTCACTAACACTCTTCAAGAGAAACCTTGATGAGTGGATGGGTAACAGAAAATACACCCCTGGGATCACTTCATTGTCTCTGCTTGACAGAGGATCAGTTAATTAATCAATGGGGCGTCGAAAGCTGACACACTCTACCTAGGCTTATAAATGCCATCTGGCAAATAGCCTAATACCTACCTATGGCCCTATGAACCTATATAGCAGGCTCTATAGGCATGTCACAGCACAGAGTAACAGACACCTGTGTGAAAGTGCATAACCACAACCAATGTGAACACAGCAACAACCACATATGGTAAGCTAGCGTAATATTACAGTATATGGACTATCAAATCAACACCATCCTCATATGTGACACTCACACACTAACCCTACATATACTGGGCCACTACACAGTGTGGTCCGATGCCTGTCTGTGGCATGGGACATGTGTGTGTTTGGCCCTACAAACATGTAAGCCAATAGGATAACATACACTGTAGCAGCATGTAACATCAGATAGAACAGGAGCAAGAACAATGACATCTACCACAGTCTGTACACAGGCCAAAGTACATATTCACAATACACACACAGTCGACAATCACCATAGGTACACAGACCTCAGTACTGTACTCAGAACCAGAGAATGCCCAGGTTATGTCCTCAAATATAAACACTGCTATTCACAACATATGTAGCAGTCTATCTCACTGGCTTATCAGATATGTCAATAAATGATGGTATACAGAACATATGCACCTCTTACTGCATGACCTTTTTACAAAGGTTGAAAGAGTTGCAGCTGGAGGCAGAAACACAGGGCCAATATTGACATGTTGCTGTGATAACCTCGTACATTTACTGTTGTAACAGGGTTTGTTGTTACATATGTCCTATGAGGGATATGAAGTCAGTAACTATCATGGCTGTCACCATGTACTGACTGCAATCCTCACACTATCCTTCTGCGCTTCACAGTTAGGTGCTCTATGAGTAACACAAGAAGCAAAAGGCACCACACACTGCCCAGTTTGCAGATGACCTTACAGATGGGGGTTTCCTCAGAAATATAACACTGTTATGACAGGTATTAAAACATGTAGACCAGCCATATCCACACACACCCTGTTAAACCAACCTTACTCCAAATGCAGAATAGCAACATTTACATTCTGTAGTCATGTCAGGCACATCTCCCTCCTGTATGTTGGCCTGTTTCCACAGTGTATGTTGTTAGAGGTAAATCCCCAGTCCATCTGTGATGCTGTTTGTCAAACACTAGATCTAGGTCCTGCTCACAGTGAATGAAAAGACCCAACATCAACATGATGTTCCTAGATATTGGAATGTGTTTCCATGCAATTGGCTATGGGAATGTTACAACAGCTGTTCCACATGCAATCAGCTAGAGGAGGGCTGTAATACAGGCAGAGGCCATCAGCTGACCATTAGCATCACTTACAAAACACATGCTGCTGCTTAAGTAAAGCAGGTGTAGTTCTCCACATCCACCAGAGAGGGAATGAGAGAGGCAGACAGAGACAAAGTAAGTCAGGGAGGGGGTGGCAGAGTAAAACCTAAGCATGTTTGAATCACACACCTACCACTACATAGTATCAAACCCCTGACTAACTATGTATTGCTATCACATGTCTATGCAGTTATTGGATGTGCCACATAGCTTACATGTTGAGTAGCACTCCAAATGTATATGTGATGGTAAGTGACATCTGCAACAGTGATATGGTAGCGATACGGTAGGTGTAGTATATGTGCCTTTCCACATGAACAGGTGTCAGCATCAACAAAGCCACACTCTCTCAGGGACTCACACACATTGACACACTTGGCAGGGTCAGGAATATACTTCCTCACTAGTTAGTTTGCTACAATACAGTACTGTGAAGGTGTCACATGCACCACAGGTGTTATCTGGAGGTTATATGGGAAAATGGCATGTGGAGGTGTCTGACATCAGAGAGCATGCTTCATTATGCCAATGGGGGTTGTAGTGAGTGTGAATGTGGTCAAAAGCATTATACACCACCCACACAGACACAGGGTGCCAGTACTGACATGCATGCATGCATGCATTACTTCATGGGTGTGTAGTGGCTGACTGTGCCAGAAGGTTATATAAGGCTAGGTGAAGGGTATACCTTGGCATCAGGCCACATGATAATTGTATGCAGTGTGGCTTAGGGGTGTAGTGTCTGGAATGGCCCACACATGTGGGTATTGTATTCACCATCCAGTCACCTGGGTAACTATTGTGTGTGGTCATTGCTGTTCAATGCTTGCCATGTATGTCTTCTTTAGTCCATGACATGGATGCTGTCTGGGATGTGCACATGTCCCACACGCATGTACGGTGACATGTGGAACTGTACCTGGGGTGTCTGGGCCATGTTGTATTCACAGATTGTTATAATCAGATGTGCCTGTCCTGGCCTCATGTGCTGGGAACAGGTATTGGACAGCAGGTTGACCAGTGGCATCTGTCCATCCAGGGCATGTGTATAAGACATGGTATGTCCTTTGTGGGATACATTTGATGGCACCACAGGTGTTGCAGGTATCCAGTAGGGAGCATAGTGAAGGCACACTGTCTGCATGTACGTGTGTACTGAACTGTTGGACAGGGTGCCATGCCCTGTGTAGTCCACTGCAATCACACCATGGTTACTATCTGTGGGCAATATGCAGGGTACTACCAACATAGCAGTTGTTGCCTAGGCAAGTGTGTTTGTGTATGAGACATGAGTTGAGAGTGTTCTCTGTGTAATACAAGGGTTGCTGACAGGCCTTGATATCACATGTAGGGGTATGGATTGCCACCCCAGCCTCTCAGATGTTTCACTGCTGTTATCCTTGTAAGGTGGACATTGTGACATATAATGGGGCCACCATATAAGAAATATGCAAAACCCACTTCACAATGAGTCCAGTTGTTGCACACTCACAGCCACCTCTACACACTACAAATGACAAACACAGACCCACACACACACACACACACACACACACACACACACACACACACACACACACACACACACACATACACCTATCATGTCTGGGATTAGAACTCCTACCTAATTAGTTTATTACACTACAGCATTACACAGTTATAGGATGTGCCATGGAGATTACTGGGCTACACCTTTCCCAAAGTTGTATTTCACAGTGAATGACATCAGCAGCCTTGCCAAAGTAGGGCATTTGTATTGCAGTGAGTGTGTCTAGCCTAAAAAGCATTGCTCCCTACATGGACACACACACACACACACACACACACACACACACACACACACACACACACACACACACACACACACACACACAAACAGTTGCCACATCTGGGATTAGAACTCCTACCTAACTAGTTTATCACACTACAGTATAAAAAAAAATTTAAGTAAGATGGAATAATGTCATTTATGATGTTTGTAGGTTGTGTATAGTTAGAATTTTTTCTGATTAGTAGGTTGCTTTAAAAGCTAGGTCAAGTTTTTTTAATTGTATTAATTGTGGTTAATCATAAATTACGGTTCTTTAATTGTGTAACCTATTTATTTGAGGTTTTTTAATGCTGTTTTGTCTGAAGAAGTGCACTAAGGTGTGGTGCATGAAAACGCTAATGTTTATATTAAATCTTTTCTTTTTGGATTGGTCCGTGTTTCACCACTTTATTTTCTTTTCTTAGTTTAGTGTTTTTTTTGTTTTATGGCGGGTCGTAGTGGCAACGCGGTATCTCAGTCCCTTTTTACCACAAGTCCTAACAGTTCTGGCTTCTCGAACCGGGAAGAAGACTCAGTTGGTAATCTTACAGCATTAATTCAAAAGCTAACCCAGCGTGTCGACGACCTGGCGAGGAGAATGTCCGACCAAGAAAAGGATTCTGAAGCGGTGGTTCGACCTAAATTTGGAGTTACTTTCAACTCTAGCAACCTTCCAATGCGGACTTTGCCTGCTCCCATGTCTGGTTTAGCATCTTGTTTAACAAACAATGTTGAGCCGGCACCCGCTTGTATATCGGACAGCAATGTGCGGAATGCACCCAACATGGTGGTGGACAATATACCCAGTAACAATGTTAATAATGGTAGCAATTCTACGAATAACAACCTCAATTTGTTACCGAAGCTAAATGGCTTTATTAGTACACCTAACATCTTTCAAGGTACTGATGTTGACGGCTCGGTAAACAACTCTGAGCAGCATGATTCCAACAATAACATTGTTTCCAGGTTGAAACAATTTGATCAGTGTTTATTAAAATATAAGAAATTACAAATTGAAATTCTGTATTTTAAAGAATGCATAAGGCTTGGAATTGTTCCTAAGGGTTTGCGCCAATGGAAATATCCATCAGGCATCCTAAAAAACTCAGAATTCCATCTAAAATTAGTTTAATTTTTTAATAAATAAGGCTTGGATTTTTTACATATCCTCATAGACCAGTATGACAAACAAATGGTTGATCTGAAACATCAATTAGATGACTTAGATAAAGAAATTATTTCAGATCCAGAGTTCATCAGATATGATTACGACTATAGGAGGATATTTTCTAGTATCCAAGCCTTATTAGCCAAAATCACGGAGACTAAGAAGCGGAAGATTAATCGTGATAAGTTGGCATACCAAAACAACCAAGCCTACCCGGATCCACCTAAATGTTTAGAGGCTGTTTTAAACACATTTGAGTCGGTGGTTACCATGGACAATGACGATAGTTTTGACGCATTAGCGGATGACATCATTGGTGACCATCATGGCGGCAACACGGATGCTAATGCTGGAACCAGACGTAGTGAGCGAATTGCCAAGCAAAACCAACAACAACAAAGAAACCAAAATTCCGAACAGCAAGGGAATAGTCAGAGTTTTTACAAAAACAATACCAAACCCACTACCAACAGGGCGAATTCCAATTGGGGACAACGACCACAACGGAAGAGGAACAACAAACGCAAGAGGTAATGCCATTTGAACAACAAGGACATTTAAAGATTTTGTATAGTAACAATCATGACTTTCATGTATATAACTTTACGTCTTTGTCCATCTCATCAGAAATGGTAGAGCTTTTGGCAAAAGGTTTTAATTTTGTGCCAAGTGCTAAACCAAACCTAGCCCGCATGTTATGTGACCTTAAATTATTTACACGCAAAATGAATTTGAAAGCTATGTTTGGTAATTCTAGAGGTGTCTTGCCTGAAGAACACGTGGCTAGTACATTTAATCCCCCTTTGGAAAACAATATTGCATTATTTGAAAAAATGTCAGAAATCCATATTAGAGCTATTATCACTCAATATGTTTGTAATATATCTAAATATGAAAATAATCTTAGTTACAATGAAAGGCAATTTATTGAGTTTATTAAATCACAAAAAATCCGGATTATGAATCCTGATAAAGGAGGTGGCGCTATTCTTATGCATGAGTTTGATTACACTAGTAGTATGCACAAATTACTTTCAACCTCAAATTATTATAAAGTTTCATTGAATGAGCTTAATCAAGCATATCAACGGATAAAAAATTTTTTGAGTGATCTTTTTATTGAAGCTAGTATTTGTTTAGACACTTATAATTATCTTACTATGCCGGCACCATTAACTCCAGTAATTTTTGGGGTCCCGAAGTTACACAAAAGCATATCAGACCCCCCCTCTAAGGCCAGTTATAGATGGTAGAAAATCCATTACGTATGTCTGTGCAAAGTGGGTTGATGCCAAGCTTAAAGAAGCTCTTAAGTCAAAAGGGCAAATATGCCATGATTCATGGCATGTTCTTGACCACTTAAATAACATTGCATTTGATGCATCTTATGGATTTTTAACTGTGGACATCAAAGATCTGTACACAGTTATTCCACAGGAGGTGGGCCTTGAATGGGTGAGAGAGTTTTTGCATATTAAACATTTTACAGGAGAAATTATTGATTTAGTGATCTCTCTATTAGAAGTTGTCCTGAAAAACAATTTTTTTATGTTTCAAGGTGAATTTTTTTTACAAAAAACAGGTATTGCCATGGGCTCCTCTTGTGGAGGGAGCTTTGCCAATGCAGTAATAGCTTATCGGGAGCACACTTATATACTTTCTAACCCTTTGGTTGTTAACACTGTCGTCTGGTATACACATTACCAAGATGACATTATTATTATACTGAAAGGCTCCAAAAAAGATGCCGAATTATTAGTTGAAGTTATGGCTTCTTCCACGTCATTTTTGGAATTTACCTTTCAGTATCATGAATCATATATTAATTTCCTTGATATTCAGTTGCATAAGGACACAACTCATAATAGATTCAGAACTTTAATATATAGGAAACCTTTTTATAGCAATTCTTTCTTACATTTTTCAAGTAACCACCCAGGTTTTCAGAAGAGGGGGATCATAAAGGGACAGTTAGTAAGGGCATCCAGAATGTGTTCTACTGATAAGGATTTCTAACAAGAGTGTAACTTTTTGCAAGAAATGTTCCTAAACCGTGGTTACCCATTGAAGTTGATTAAAGAGCTACGTAAGGAAGTAAATAATAAGAGGTTAAATAATATTTTGGGCCCGCTTTTAATTAAAGGGTATCCATCCGAAGAAAATAGCAACGAAGGTGCCCATTTGCACAATATGAAAACAACATCCTTGGTTAACACAGATGGTGAAAAATATGTTACTAGTTTTTCAACCCAGTTCAATGATGTATCAGAACAGTTTAGGGACATTTTGTATTATAATTGGGACATTATTCTGCAACAACAAGCACTTACTAAGGTTTTAGGTACAAAGCCAATAATGGTATTTAAGAAAGGTCCCAATTTGAAGACATTATTCGAACTACCACATCAACAACATAACAAACAGAAAGGCATGTATAAATGTGGTAGATGCAATTATTGTAAATATATCCAAACTGGTCCTTTCTTTTACATTAAAAATACTAGGTATGGGATCCCCAAAAAATTCAACTGTGAGAGTCAAGGTGTAGTGTATTTAGCTTCATGTCAATCTTGCCCTGTGTTCTATCTTGGCAAGACGGAATGTCAACTGAAGCAGCGGATCTACGAACATACTTATGCTATATCCAAAGGTGTTAGTACTAATGCCCTGGCAAGGCACATATTAGAATATAACACACACAGTTTTAAGTTTGTAGTAGTTCAGCAAGTTCTTAAAAATCCCAGAGGGGGACCTTGGCACTTAAAACTGGAAGAACAAGAGTTATTATGGCAATTAAAAACTAATGCCTATGTATATCCAGGCATCAATGATGTTTGTTCAATCAAATGTTTACTCAAACTAAAAGCTTTAAAGCGTTAAATGTATAAATTCTTTTAGTATTTTGTTACTAATTGTAACATTATGCATGTGGTTGGTATTATATGTATTATTATTTTTTATGGGATTAAATAGAATTCAATTATAAAAAAAAAATGAAGTAAGATGGAATAATGTCATTTATGATGTTTGTAGGTTGTGTATAGTTAGAATTTTTTCTGATTAGTAGGTTGCTTTAAAAGCTAGGTCAAGTTTTTTAATTGTATTAATTGTGGTTAATCATAAATTATGGTTCTTTAATTGTGTAACCTATTTATTTGAGTTTTTTAATGCTGTTTTGTCTGAAGAAGTGCGCTAAGGTGTGGTGCATGAAAGCACTAACGTTTATTTTAAATCTTTTCTTTTTGGATTGGTCCATGTTTCGCCACTTTATTTTCTTTTCTTATCACATTACAGTATTATACAGTTATAGGATGCGTCATGGAGATTACTGGACTACACCTTTCCCAAAGGTGCATTTCACAGTGAATGACATCAGCAGCCTTGCCAAAGTAGGGCATTTGAATTATAATGAGTGTGACTAGCCTAAAAAAGTATTGCTCCCTACACAGACTGGGGAACACACACACAAATATCCACACTTGCCATGTGTGGGACTAGAGCCCCTACCAAAGTACTATATCCCACTACAGCATTACACTGTTATAGGATGCACCACAGAGATTACTGGGTTTCACCTTTCCTAAAGGTGTATTTCACAGTGAATGACATCAGCAGCCTTGCCAAAGTAGGGCATTTGAATTGTAGTGAGTGTGACTAGCCTAAAAAGCATTGCCCTCTACACAGACAGAGACACACACACAAACACACTTGCTATGTCTGGGATTAGAACCCCTACCTAACTAGTTTATCACACTACAGCATGATGCTGTTTTAGGATGCAACACAGCGATTACTGGGCTACTCTATTCCCAAAGGTGTATTTCAAAGTGAATGACATCAGCAGGCTTGTCATAGTAGGGCTATGGGGAGGGCAGTGTGTGTTCATGGGCAATAACCCATTCATCTAGAGGTTGACACACCACATGCAGGCAAACGCGGGGTTATATTCAGCAGGTACGTGTATACAGCTGCTAGATGACTACTGCGTTGTACTGTCATGTTGCACAGCTAGCGCTTGCACCACATAGTCTGTAATGCTGAAGGATACCAGTGGCTACTTTCTACAGTGAGTGACATTTACACATCATGTGGTTGTAGCCATTTGGCTGTGTGCTGGGTGGGACAGGCCTCATAATGGATGGCTCTTTGTCACAGTCACTCTCTTCCACACATCTATGTATGTCTACTTTTGGCATATTATAGTGTGTTGTCCTTGGATATATGTCTGTATTCCTATCCAATGTGTGTGCAAAGCATGACTAGTGCATACTGAGTAGTGTATGCACTAACATCTGCAACTGTCAGATATGTCTGGTCCACTGCTGTTTGCAGACATGGGCTTCATTTGGGCTTCATTTGGGCTTCATTTGTTTGTGTGTGAGCATACTCAGTATGTCCTTTCAGTATGTTGTTGTCTGACATTGTCTTCATTTCTCTAAGTGTGTGAGCATGCCCAGTTTGCCCTTATGTATTGAATGTGTGGCTCCATTCCAGGAAGTTTGTACTCCAGTGCAGACCTTTGTGTTGTACACATACAGGTAACAAACTGTTTCTGCAGAGTATCTGTAGATCATTTGGCAATATGGGGTCAAACTGTGCAAGGGATAGTGTGTACTGTAGGTGATTTTGTCTGTGCTGCTTCTGCTACATGGTACTGGTGTTAGCATAGATATTCAGACATGTGTACTGTTATACACTGTGATGTTTTATGTCCTCAAGTACTGTTAGGTGGACATTCTTGCTCACAGTGATGTCTGGAAAACAATGGTGAATGTAGCTGTGTCCAGTATTGTGGGCAAACTCCCACATATTCATGGAAAGTTATGCTATTCTGGAGGGGGAGCTGCAGACACCTGCTGCAGGGTCTGTATATCTAGTTCAGCACCTTGGTACAGTGCTGGCAGAAGATCCCATACTTATACATCCATCAACATGACAGTATGGCCTTATCTTGCTGTGGAAATACCTCGCAGCTGTACAGATTCACACAGGTTACTCAGAGGCAGGGGTCATAAGTCATGACAGTACCCCTACTGTGGTGTACGGGCAGGTTTTAGCCACCCATTTATGTGTTTGCAGCCAGGGATAGTAAATACACACAGCTGTGTGTCGGACCTTGCACATTCCATGCTGCCCATGCTCCCACCTCCCCTCTATTATTCTATCCTCTTCCATACATTACACATACATTCTCTGATAATTTCCCTAAGGTTATCATCTCATCACAGCTGCGTTTTGGTGTGGATCCACTGTTCCGGTTTTATTGATATTTTGGTGTTGGTCTACAGTTCATGCAGTGGGACAAGGTGGACATGTTATTGCCTTTTGTCCACATGGCCTGCATATGTCTTATGTGGAGTGTGTTATGTTGTTATTTGGGTGTCCATGACATAACATGCATTGGCAGTACATGTGAGACACAGGCCTTTGGAAGAGGCCTGTAGGCCATTTGATGGTGATGCATGCCAGCTGTGGCAGGCTGTTACATTCTGTCAGTCCTACAGTCCCAGACCGCCACACAGTATATTCCCCTGAGGTGACAGGGTAGGTGTGCTAGGTGTTCATGCCAATACCTTCTATCAGTATTGATCGGGTTGTGTGGATGCTGGCAGGGTGCTAACTACAGATAGGGACACACCTGCATGGGACACCTGCACTGCATGCTGCATTCTTTTGCTATTGTCTTACACAGGTGGGGGTCATATTGTACCCATTCCCAACATTAGGGATATGACCAGAGAGGTACATGTGGGTGGTGTTTGGGTGAGCTGGGTGCATGTATGCTATGGACACTACTTGAATCTGACTCACAGATATGCATGGGGTATTCCAGTTATGCTGGCATGTTTAGGTATAGCAGCTGTTTCCAAATACATCAGTCCTATCACCTTTGTGATCTGCAAGTGTTCGGCCAGAAGACACTGGTATTCCCTACTACAGGCCCAGATAATCTAATGCATACCTGTATGTACAATTCCAAGGGTGTGTCCATTTCACAGTTACACATTATATACTGTATGTCTGGGGTACTTTTCCCTGTGTACCACTTGTATATCTAGACCAAAAGCCATGCCATGTCCATATTTCAGATGGTGGCACATATTACCACCATACATTTACAATGGCTTACTGCTAGCATGTGTTATATTGGTGGGAACTGTCTTTGGCACTACAGTTGTGAGGACTTGGCCCTGTCATCGGCAGTAGTGGGTAATGGCCACCAGGTCAAACCTCCACATGCATACATACTGACTACCCTCACACAATATGAAACAAACCAACCTAACACACACATACCTGCATATTGTACAAACGCTGCAATCTATCCTGCTACCTTGGCCACCTCTGGACATCTGTGCTCCACTGGTATTATACCTATACATACATGTTACTACATATCTACATAGGATTGGGGGGGACACTTATCTGTTACTACATGTCTACATAGGATTGGGGGGGAACACCTGCCTGTTACTACATGTCTACATAGGATTTGGGGAGCACACCTGCCTGTTACTACTACATGTGTACATCGGATCAGGGGGCAAACCAGACCGGTTCTGCTTTTCTACATAGGCTTGGGGGGGCAAACCTGGCTGTTACTATATGTCTGCATAGGTTTTGGGGGTGACACCTAACTGTTTCTACATTGCTACACAAGATTGGGGGTGCACACCTGACTGCTACTACATTTCTACATAGGATTGGGGGGGGGCACACCTGACTGTTGCTACATTGCTACACAGGATTGGGTGGGGACACCTGACACTTGTACACATTTGCTATGACTATACTGGTATGTCAGGTACTCCATTTCATTCTGTTTTCTAGCATATCATGCTGACTAGAGGCATCTCAGTGTACTACAGGTGTTAGGTTTGATTGACCTACATATTAGTTTCTGACTTCCTACCCTTCAGGACTAATATCCCACTGCCTGTCCTGATGTAATCTGTCTGTGTAGGCCTGGGGGGGGGGAGTTACACATAGGCATCATTCAGAGGCCTTAGCACAGCATTTGGTTGTGTTTGTCTACACCTGTCCTGCTGGCTGAGACTGTTGTTGGGTATGTGAACCTCCCTGACTGGCATGTGTGTGTCATATGGACACAGATGTGGCCCAGCACATTTCCTGCAGTGGGTTTTGTTACCATGTGTAGTACTGGCTACTATGGTGACACCAGTATTTGTTACAGATCTTTTGCCTCCACTACAGGTGTCTACTATCTGCTGGCATTCCATTAAGCCACCCAATTCCCTTTCATGCTCACATCCATACCATAAATACAGGTAACAACACATACTACTCCATTCGACGATTGGTAAGGAGAGTGACTTACCTTGTGGGTGTGCCAGTATTGAGGATGGTGCTGGAGGGCTGCCTATGTCGGACACACATAGTACACTCCCTACACATGGCTGAGCACAGGTAGCATCATGATTGGCATCCCTTTTACTGTATGTGCAAGTCAGAGAGAGGTCTCATTCCCTGGATCCCTCCTGTGTCAGTGTATGTGCTATGCATTGCCTCTTTGCCAAGGCCAGGGCATACTGGGCATGCCTCCTTCTGCCTATTGGGGCAGGCTCAGGTTGTTCCTCCTCTGAATCAGTCAGTGCATGAGCAGGCCTTGACAATGGTGGGGAGCTGTGTGGCCCTGCCCCATGCTGTTCCTGCTGCAGCTGTTTCCGCAGGATCATATTGTGTAGCATGGCACATACGATGACAATTTGAGTACATGTAGCTAGTGAATACTGCAAGACTCCACCAGATGTGTCCAGGCACTGGAACCATGACTTGAGCATCCCAAACACATGCTCTATTATAATTCTGGTCTGTGCGTGTGTTTCATTATGGAGTTCATGTTAGGGTGTGTGTGCATTTCTGATGGATGTCATCAGCCACGGCTCCAGTGCATAACCAGCATCCCCCATTAAGTGATTGTAAGGGATGTCCCTAATGGCAAATCCCTGGTACAGCTGTGTCAGATGCCAGATGTGGGAATCATGATAGCTTCCAGGCCAGCCAGCACACACATTCATTATTATGCCTTGGGCATCGCATACAATCTGGCAGTTGATGAGGGGAAGCCTTTGCAGTTGATGTAGACCCTACCCCACTCACTGGGTGGTGCTTTGACGCATATGTGCTTGCAGTCTATAGCACCCACTACCTCAGGGTATTCTGCTATTTGGTGGAAGAGATGCATATTGCTGGCCAATGCTTCAGAGGTTTTGGGGAAATATATGTGTTCACTGGCATGTGCTGACATGGCATCCAGAAACTGGTGGAATACCCTGGATGCTGATGCCTGTGAGATCCCCATGATATCACCAGTTGGCCTTTGGGAGGTACCTGTAGCTGGTATTCTTAGGCTTACACATACTTTGGTTTCCACTGGGATGGGTTCCCCTCTGTTAGTTCTGTGTGTGAGGTGTGGCCGGCACAGCTCAACAATTTGCTGTAAGAGGTCCCTGTCCACCCTATAGCGCTCCACTATCTTCAGCTCATGTAACCCCTGGTAGGTTCCCCTAGGTCTGTACACTCTTCTCCGTCTTCTCACTGTGGGATGGTCGACAGCATTCTCATCCTCACCACCCATAGCCTCTTCCACATGTTGTTATATGATAGCTATTGCAGCCCCTATCATTTTGTTGTTTTTGTTTGTTAAAATTCCCCCGCTTGTATACACCGGTGGTGTACAGTATGTGGGAAACCCAGAGGGAAAGGTTTTAGTTTATAGTAGTGTTCTGTGCTGGGCTGGGCTGCTGCCTGTGTAATTGGCTGATTCTGATACATTTCACCTGCCAGCTATGTTAGTTCTCCCTGATTACCTTCCTACTGCTGTTTTCCTTTCCCATTGCCTTCCTGTTTAGGTCTGGGGGTGCGCCGCATAAACACAGTGCGCATATGTGCACAGAGCTGCTATTTCCTGGTTTATTTTTTTTTTTCCTCTTTAAACCCATTGTGTGGTGAGCACACCTGCTTAGGCAATGTAAAGAGTACTAGGCAGCCTCAGACACACCCTCTGCTCTGCTATGCTAAGGTCAAACCCAAGCCACACGGCTCCAATCCGCTTACAGTATGCCTGACACACACCCCAATGATGTCAGCTAACTCCTAGGCTTGCACCAAGCTATTCCTGCTCTTACACTGTTGGGTGCTGACTAGCATGCAGGGGATATCTGGGATTCAGTATCATTCCCCTCATTTGCAAAGGATTGCCTGCTAATGCATAGTTAGAGTTCCCACACTGAGCCTCCCCTCTTAACAATCACTATTCACTGGCCATGTTGTCTTCTGCCTGCCATTGAGTATAATGGCAAAATAGTGATTTTGGTTAGAATGCTTATTTTAGTTTTGTTTTCTTATTTTTCACCCGATCCCATTTCCGAGACACTGCCCTATGCTTAAACAGCCAAGATAGGCTAAAAAATAATAAAAGTTGATTTTTTTTATTTTTGCAACTGTTTTCCATGCCAATGGCCTTATATTTGGCCATTGGCTTGCTTTCTGCATAATATCCACCCTTTATTTAAAGCTGTCATGGGTCCGTTTTGTAGTTTGCAGAAATGTATTTGGTTACTGGAGGAGTACATTTCTGCAGATTACACTAGTCCTGCATGGCTGGCTTCCAGCTTCCTGGATCGCAAATTCACCTCATTTGCATGGATTTCACCTGCAAATGGGGTGATTTGCATACAGATTCCAAGTCTGTGCAGGACTAGTGCAGGAGCACTCATGCACATCCCTATAACTTATTCCTGGATCGCACGGCAGACATATTGCCTGCTAGAGCTCCTGCACTAGTCCTGCACACCATGCAGGGCTTGCTGCATCCGGGGGTTTATGTTATAATAATATGTTTCATGATTAAAGTTATTTTATCTAAATTTGAGTGTGCTTCTCTGAAATCTTTCAACAGCATTTTTTGGTTTGTATTTGCGTGTTTATGATGTTATTCTGTTTGCTTCTTAAAAGTTCAAGAATGACTTAGCTCTGTATGTATTTCTCAGGGGATGCATACAAACTGGGTGACATTAGACTCTTGTGATATACCAGGAGGCTTGCACATCTTAGAATACATGCAGTATACCTTTCAACCCCATAGAACAATAATTCACGACATTACAGACTTTACTTTCTTTGCTACCGCATTCATCACCTATTTCTCTCTGTGCACTAACCATTAAATAACAGATCCATTTATTTATGAGTTTGCTAACATTTTGTGCGCAGTAATTGGCAAGTCTATCCAGATCTGTTGTCTTGCAAATTGAAGATCTTTTGAACCCAGATAATGTATATGGCACATTATCTCTTTAGTTAAGGACACTATTATTTATTTTAATTCACTCCTAAGGAGTGAAATTCTACCTAAAGTCTTATAGCTTTCAAATTATGTTATTATATAGAAAGGTGGGGGAGTAGGTGGAAAACTGTCTTCCCATCATCCTAACTTCCATTATTGTTACATTTTAAAACAGATGTTTGATATATCTTTTGAAAAGGGACAGCATTTACAATAATAGTATGATCCTTTACAAACATGTTTTTGTGAAAGGCAATCCACATTGACCACTCTTACAGATTGTTATGTGCTTGTGAGTATGCCCATAGATCAGGGTTTTACAGTCCTAGCAATTTATCTGGAACTGACTAAAGTATTTAGTACTCTTTCACACTAGTATCCCTAGCGGTCTTCAGGTCAATGATATCAATCTTTATGTAATAAAGGGTAGATGACAGTTGGCTGTATCAATCAAACAGGATGATTATTCAGGGCTGCCACTCTTAGTGCCAGGAGCCAAACCAGGTGTCTCACAGGAGTCTCTTTTAATACATTGTTGCTAGTACACTGACAACTACTCCTTAATGGTATAGTAAACTTGCAAATGTTAGAAAATCGAAACAAATAATTCTGCTCTTACATAAATAAACAAGCAATTAAAAACCTTGAACATACAGGAAAAACAATATGGGCCTCATGTTTAGTAAAAATAAATATAAAGTAATTGACATTTCTAAACCAAATTTGTAACAAAGCTATCTGAATAATGTTACTTTGAAAATGGTCAGTAGATTTATAGATTTGGGTAAACCATATGCATGAATTTGTCATTTAAACACACTGCACAGCCAGCATGTAAAATGAGTCTAGAATAATTGGGTCTCTTTCTGAAATCTGTTTCTTCATGTGTCTCTGTTATATTTATTGGACTTTAACCAGTCATATGAAAAATGTACACAAGAAGAAATTCATCCTCACCACTAAAGACTCAGATCAAATAGATTAGATGACCCCATTCCACAATAGAACTCAGGAGAATCAGAGCTTGTCAGTGAAAAATCTCCATTCAGACATCTTCCTGCACTTTAATCAAAAAGATCCTCCAAGCATTCACTGGTTATAAAACACACAACCCAAAACAAGCAATGGGACCTCACTTACACCTTACCATCTCAAAAGAACAGTCAATGCAGCTTTTCAAATAGAACCACAAACAATAATAGGGTTTGATGGTCTGACAGCCACAAATAAGAAGAGAGTTTGAACCAGGTGTGTCAAGTGGTCATAAGAAGATTGCAATTGCATCATGTTCTGATGAAATAAAGGTGAGAGTAAAATATCTAGAAAACAGATACAAATGTAATCCATGTCACTGGATGTGTGACGTGAATTGTAGCTGTTGTAAAGAATGTCAAGGGAAATGAGGAACCACAGTCTGTTGAGTGAAAATGAAGGTAGTGACATTTTAACAGGATAGTTTAAACATGACCTGTTGAAGATGTCTATTTTGAAAAAGAGAGCTGTATATACAGAAAAGGAGGAGAACATGCAGGAGAGAGCATATTTAAAAGTAATTCAATAATGGCTAGAGGATTAGGACACAGTGATGAGGGAATGGCAGGAGCAGTGAGTGAAGGGGATGATACCTGTCCATTTTGACAACAACCTGAGAGAGAATTGTGAAGGTGAATGTTGTCTTGATGGAGTAGAGGGGAGATTAAGACAAAGGGCCAGATTCACGATGGCTTGCATGGAGTCTAAGAGTAGAGTAAGACACCATGCAGCCATCATGTTTGACGAGTGATCCAGGAACAGCCTGCAGGGGCGTGCAAGAGAGCTCCTAAAATGGCTCTTACATGGACAGGGCCGGGTTAAGCAAATTACCTCAATTGCAGGCGAAAGGCATGCAAATGAGGTAGATTTGCGATTCAGGAAACCCGAACCTGTCCGAGTAAGAGCAGTGTTATCTGCAGAAATGTACTCAGTTGACAACTGAGTACCATTCTGCAAATAGCAAAACGGAGCCATGACAGCTCCAAATAAATGTTGCATCCAGTGCAGGAAGCATGCCAATGGCCAAATATATGGCCAATGGCAATGTTTCCTGATGCAATATGAAAAAAAAATAATTTATTTCTTTCTCCTATTTCCGGTGTTTAAGTGTAGTGCAGCACCGTGCAAATGGGCTGTGCTCTAAAAACCAGAAAAATAAAAATTAAAACCCACAAATGTGGATTTTATTTAAATTGTTAATTTACAATGCAAGGGAATGGCAGGCTGAAGACAACTTGGCCACCGAGTAGAGGTTGCTAAGGGTAGAAGCACAGTCTAAGAGATGTAACCAAGCATTAGTAGGCAATCCTATGCAAAGAAGGGTTAGGATAGTGAATCACAGGTATACATAGCAAATAAGCACAGTCAGTGGAGTGTAGGAGTAGGATAAGGGGAGTAACAGAGTAGAAGATAGGTGACATCATGAGTGGGGTATGTATGAAAGAAGGGAAGCTCATTAAAGCAGAGTGGCATGTGTCAGCTGTCATTTACACATCATTGAAAGAGGTGTGTTAACAGGTAGGCTAGGTAAAGGCAAGAAATGGAAGGTGTATGCCATGAATAACACCAACGTTTCTTGCTGAGCGGGTATGCATGCGTGTGCGCACCTGTAAACCCGAGTAAGACAGTGTGCATGTGTGTAAGTGTGAGCACACGCGTTTAAGCTGGATTAAGCATGTATAAGGCAGTTTAAAGTGTTGTAAGCGCGTTTGTGCTGGTGTGCACGTGTTTTAACCCGAATAAGCAAGTTGTAGTCCGTGTAAGCATGTGTGTAGACATGTGAGCGTGTTTGCACTTGTGGGTGCGGCGCTGCCCCGCCCCCCAGGAAACTGAAAGGAAATAGGAAGCACAACAAGTAGTAGGAAGCTACCAGGGAGTACTAGCAGAGCTAGTAGGTGAAAACAATCAGAATCTGGCAATTACACAGGCAGTACACTAGCCCAGCCCAGTCTAGCACTTAAAACTCTGCAAACAACAGTCCATTATATTTCTCACAAGAGTCACTGCAGTAAACTAATAGAAGTGAAAACTGAAAAAGCTTTACTGAGACAAAGAAATGTTAGGGGCTGCCATTGCTATTATAAGGTGACATATGCAACATGCTGAGGGTGGTGACAATGGAAATGCTGCTGGACAACCCACGGAGAAGAGTGTACAGGCCCAGGGTAACCTACCAGGTGCTACATGAGCTGGAGATAGTGGAGCGCTATAGAGTGGACAGAGACCTCCTGCAGCAAATTGTTGAGCTGTGCAGGCCACACCTCACACACAGAACCAACAGAGGGGAACCCATCTCAGTGGAAACAAAGGTATGTGTTGGCCTAAGAATATTAGCAACAGGTACCTTCCAGAGACCAACTGGTGATATGATGGGGATATCACAGACATCAGCATCCAGGGTACTGCACCAGTTCCTGGATGCCATGTCAGCACATGTCGATGATCATGTATATTTCCCCAATTCCCATGAGGTATTGGCCAGCAATATGTGTCTCTTCCAGCAAATAGCAGAATACCCTGAGGTAGTGGGTGCAATAGACTGCACGCGCATATGCATCAAAGCACCAGCCGACAAGCGGGGTAGAGTCTACTTCAACAGCAAGGGCTTCCCCTCCATCAACTGCCAGGTCATGTGTGATGCCCAGGGCATAATACTGAATGTGTGTGCTGGCTGCCCTGGAAGCTACCATGATTCCCATATCTGGCATCTGATGCAGCTGTACCAGACATTTGCCAATGGGGACGTCCCACATGGTCACCTAGTGGGGGATGCTGGCTATGCACTGGAGCCGTGGCTGATGACACCCATCAGAAACGCACACACACACCTAAACAGGAATGCCATAATAAGGCACATGCACAAACATGAACTGTAATTGAGCGTGTGTTTGGGCTGCCCAAGTCATGGTTCCGGTGCCTGGACACATCTGGTGGAGCCTTGCAGTACTCACCAACTACATGTACCCAAATTGTCATGGTATGTGCTATGCTACATAATATGATTCTGCAAAAACAGCTGCAGCAGGACCAACATAGGCCTGGGCCAAACAGCCCCCCACCATTGCCAAGGTCATCACAGACAGAGCATGACTCGGAGGAGGAACAACCTGAGCCTGCCCCAGTAGGCAGAAGGAGGCGTGCCCAGTATGCTTTGGCATTGGCAAAGAGGCAACACATAGCACATACACTGGCTCAGTAGGAACTCTGGAAATGATACCTCTCTCTGACTTACAAATATAGTAAAAGGGATGCCTAAGTTGACACTACTTGCTTTCAAACATCTACAGGGAGTGTAGTATGTGCATCCGACATAGGCAGCCCTGCAGCACCACCTGAGGCATGATTGCCATGTGTTAAGCAATTTAAAGCAGTGCTAAACAGAATTTACCACCATGTAGTATATGCAAACAGAATCGCACACACCAACTAGTGCAACTGTGGTCAATGTTGAGTAATATTGGGCAACGTCCAGCAAAGTTGGTGAATATTCAGCAATGTTGGACAAGCCTGGTCTAAGTAGAGCATAGCTGAAGAAAAGCCAACATGCTCATATTTGCTTAATTGGCCCTTAAACAGTCTGGTCTGCTCAGTATGAAAATATAAAGCAGTGATGGGCCTCGAACCCAGGATACTGTGCACTATAGTTAAAGTACTGAACCACTAAACCATGATAGTATTGCAGTGGTCAGCCAGTATGAAGGAATGTTGATAAGACTATGCAAAGTATCTCATGGAAACCCTGCAGGCACAGCATAATCCCTGTTGAGTTATGACACAAAGGTGAGTCCTGCAGTAAGAACAGAACTTGACTTCCAACACACACACACACAGTATAAATGTTAATATTGGTCATGTTCACACACATCCAAAATTGTAGTGGACCTCAGATCACAACATACTGAAAGGTCACACTGGGCATGCTCACACACTTGAATAAATGAGACAAATGTCAGGCAACAAAAAATGGAAAGCCTGAACTGGGCATGCTCACACACTTAGGCCATGTCTGAGTACAGCAGTGGGCCACACATATCTGGCAGTTGCATGTGTTAACCCAGGAACCTCTCATTATCCAGAAATCTGCCCTGTGCACACAGTTACATGACAACAGACACATATATAATATAGTGGAACCCTGTCATAATCAAATATGTTCTGCAAATACCTAAGTTGTTCATAGAAACTGGGAAAGCAAAGATGATAAAGACCTGCAAACAGTATCAGCAATAAATATTGTGCATCCCAAACATAAGCATAGGTTCAGAGGTTGATACTAGGCTATCTGCCCTAGAGCATGTACAAGCCTAGCCAGAGTGTGTTTGGCTTTTGCAACCCTGTCAGATTACTACACTGTGCCAGTGAATAGTAGGTCACACAAGATAGCCCATGTACATCTAGGCTAGTGTCCCTCTGTCTAGCAGGGACACAGAAGATATCCCAGGGGTAAACATACGATCACCCATACAGCCGTCAAGATGTCCCCTGTAGGTGGTCAGTGGGTGGCTCTGCCTATGTGAAACTGTGATCACAATCCAGAGTGAGTGGAGGCCCTGAGATAAGAATCTGTCCCTCCAGCATGTCCTATTAACATCTGTGCTGAGGTATATGTCCCTGGAGTGTGTAGCTCCAAGGGTGTCAGATATCCTGAGGTGGAGCTTGTCCAGTAATTCTGGGTTGGGAATTTCTGTAAACAACAGGCACACATCATATCCGAGTAGGTGGTGAGTGGCTGAGTATAGCTGGAGTTACTGCATCCGAACTGTGCAGGTCATCCGTGTGAGTCCCTACATCTGTTTGTTGAGGAACGTCTGTGGCCAGTACAGTTGCTGCAGGTGTTGGGTAAGGTACACCCCAAATGTGGCATTGTAACCAAGCATGGTTGCGATGAGTATAGGGGCACAATAACCTCATTCAATCTAGATGTGAACTATATGGGATAAGGTGGCTTATATAGAAGGTCTGTCCAACCACTTTGGCAACGTGAATGTCAAAGGCGACAGTACAAACAAGTCATGTCCCCAATCACCTAACAACTCCTACCGTATGTAATGGAGTACTACCTGTGTGGTAATGTGTGGACATGCTGCTACTTCCAAAGGGGATGACTATGCAATTAATGGCATTTAGCTGTAGGCCATGGCTCAGGCACCAGTCATCCATCTCTGTGAGACCCTGTTTAAGTATGCATGTGGCAGCTGAAGAGTTGATTATGGCACCCAGTTTGCAGTCAAGTGCGAACAAGGTCAGCCATATTCCCCCTGTGGTAGCCTGTACATCAGACAAATATATACTGAACAAGAGAGGTCCCAGGACCGAGCCGTGTGAGATGCAACGTGTAACTGGTGTATAGTCAGACATGGCACCTGCAATTCTGACCATGTGGGTGCTATCTCTGATCTGGGTAGCAATCCATCATGTGAGATATGTGTCCATATCGAAGCTGGTGAGCCTATGCATAATGGCCCAGTGGGTTATTGTGTGGAAGGGGTTTGCAAGGTTCAGGTAGGCTGTGTGGACAACTGTCCCTATGTCGATGGACCTGTTAACCATCTGAAGAATACAAACATGTTCAAGAGGCAAGATCTGCCCACAACAATGCTGAAATGTGTAGGACACAGTGTCTGTATGTTCCCGATGTCTATGTGTAAGAGACTCATAACAATGCGCTCCATAGCTTTGCAGAACAGGCTAGTTAGGCTTATAGGGCAATATTGTTTGCGGTCCGTTGTGGCACCAACTCTATGGAGTGGGGCCACTGTTGCTGTACGTCATTCCGTGGGTACATATCCTGTACTAACTCTGATATTGCACAGTGATGTAATGTGAGGGTTACGTCTGTCATGAAGCTCGTGTAAGATGCATGCCGGGACACCATCTGGTCCCATTGATGCTGTGATGTATGCTTTGGTGAGGGCAGCACTGACCTGTCACTGTGTGATGTCAGGGAGGTTACACTCTGTTGGGATGGATAGTTGCTCCCTAGGGGTGATGGGGGGAGACATCTGCACTGAACCTGTTTGCCAGGATGTTGACAATGCCAGTGGGTTCATAGTAAGTTTAGTCAGTATGCAGCAACTCACAGCATATCAGTGAGTGTCCAGCCAGGTTCCTGACATAACTGAAGAAGGCCTTGTGATAGTCCTACGTGTCTGGTGCAATTGTCTGTGATAAGCAGCCCTTAGATAAGTTCATGAGTGATCATAGCTGTCTGCTAGTACAGATCACAGATGCTTTCCCCGTCTGGGATTGTGCTCTATCATGTAGTAGCTTCCTCCTGATGTTGTACAGCTTATTAATGGCTGAGGTATACCAGACAGGTCCCCTGCCATTGGAGGAGTGAGTCCTGTTGTTATTTGGGATAGCACAATCCATGCAGTCCACTAAGTGTCCATAGAATGTGTATGTAAAGGATTCAGCAGTCGGAGCCATATTTGCCACTGTCTCATGGTCTCTGAAGGATACCACCTTGCTTTGGTGAAGTGAGACGTTGGCTCATGAGATGTTCATCAAGATTACCCAGGATGGGTGTGTGGAGGGTATATGTATGTCCAGTGAGATATATGTATGTTCTGACCTTACCAATGAGGGGTATATCGCTGGTGTGGAACATAGAGTCCCCATGTTGGTGATGATCAGGTCCAATATGTATTCCCCCATGTGGCTGTGGTGACTGGTTGTGCCATAGCATATGAATTTACAAATTGTAGCGACTGTAGGGCAAGGGTGTTGGGGCTTGAGTAGTATCCCCAGTCAATATTTGTGTATTTGAAGTCACCCAATATAATGGTGTTTGTGGAGACCTTCATATTCTCCACTGTTCCCAGGAATGCCGAGTGTGGCTCCTGAGTATGGGAGGGTGGTCTGTAGCAGCCAACAAACTGAAAGGCAGTTTTGCACAATGGTAGTTGTGTATGTTTGGTCTGTGATGCTTTGTGCAGTGCTATTAACCCGGAGGTGTGTGTATCTGTGATGTATATGGATACTCCCACTAGTTGTGTTGTCCGTTCCAAGTTCTGTGGTCAGAAAGCATGGTATGAAACATAACCTGGTAGTGCTGGCGTGCATATCTGAGCCTGAAATAGGTGTCTGTTAGTGCACATATATCACTATCCTCCATACTGAGGAGAGTCCTGAGTGGCCGCAATATGAGGGTAATACATCTGGTGTTGAGCAGCATTACCCTTAGTGTCATTTAACCTGTAATGTCTATGGAGGTGGGTTTGTCTTTTGAGCCCTGCTCAACAAATGCACTATGGTGGTAACAAGAGCCTTAGCCAGCATTCGAAGGTCCAAGGGTGACAGGTGCAAGCTGTCCATAGTGAAGCTACGTGGCATGTCAAGCATGTCACCACAGGCTGACAGACACTGTATCCCCTATGAATGACACCAATTTGTTAGCCAACTGTTAAACGTGATATGTTTGTCTGTATACTGTGACATCTTAATTGGTGGGTGTAAGATGCTAGAGAAGGTCAGGGTCATATTGGCCTGGGCTACATGATCAGAGTGTTCCTCTATGTACCATGTCATGTGGTCCAGGGAGTAACGTCTGAGGTTTTACGCACCAGCATGGACAATGCTGGTGCCAGTCCTGTAATTGCTTTGGAGTGACCTGACTGCATGTGTTATGTGGCAGATCCTGGCACCCGACAGACAGCCCAAAGTGACTATTCCCTTGTTTGGGCTGGTGAGTGGTACAAGTGTATTAGGTGTGTTGTTTAGCCCGAAGGGCATTGACTGTGTGGCACACTGACATTGTGAACTATGTGATATGTGGGTATTGCAGTGGGGTAGCAGTTGTGTGTGTGCCTGCTGTGGAGGTCTCTGCTGCTTAGGCAGAGTTAATTCACAGCATCTGAGTATGTCTATGTGTGATAATGTGGTTTGAGTGCTGTCGCCAGAGAATATGTGAGACTAATAAGTGGTGTGTGTGGTTACCTTCACTGCCTGATAGACTGTGCCAGTCATGGGTTGAGAGAGTTCAGCACCCTGTATGTCTCTATAGGTGCATCTCACACATATATCTGAGTTTGTCGGGAGGAGGAGAGCGTTGTCTGTGTACGAGGCAGATGTGACATTGTGTCAACATCACAATATTCACCAGCTGGACTGGAGAGTACACACAAAACCGACCCCTAGACATGCAGGGATATTATGATGACATACACTGTAGCCAGATCACAAAGGATCAGTAAGGTGTTAAGTGTGTAAAAGAGTATAACAGGGATTAGTGCTCAGGTTTGTTGGTGTTCTGTAAAGAGTAGCTGAGAAGGAGTCCAGACTGAATCATGACACCTCCGACAGCTATGTCATATATAGAAATGTACACCCATATATGTCCTGAATCAGGGCCAACTGTACCTGACTGACAATGCCGACATCCTGACAGACAGGCCCATATATACAGACCCACCTCCCACTGATGGCAGTCCATATCATCATACCAGGAGATGTCACATGTAGAATGGATGAACAGCTACCCCCAATGCCAAAAGCATGGCAGCAAGTGGAATACATTGATTCCCAATATGTGTCATGCATAAACTACAGAACAAACAGATCCTGCACCTGAACAGTCAGCTGAGCCCCCCCCCCACACACAAGATGTGGAACCATTGAATGTGTTACAGCAACATATGGCACTCCACACATGTGTTGGTGCACAACACACCATGGGAAGTACAGTCCAGTAAGCCTATGAAGTCTGATCTGCAAGGCCATGGAGTCCATCATGGTTAAAGTCATAAACAGAGCTATTGGAAGCTGACATACACACAACCCTGCTAACTGTGGTATGTTCATGTGTGGATCATGGTTCCCAAACATGCTAGACTGTTTGCAAGGCAGCCACCCAGGACATACATCACTGAACACAGCTACACATGTCTCACATAGACTTTGAATAGCCCTTTATCAACATCCCAGACACATGCAGTACCCACAAAACCAACAAGCTGTGCATAAATATGTGTTGACATATGAAGGAATGTCAATGTGTCCACAGATAGATCACACAAGGTAAGGATTATGAGTTCCTGTTCAAGCTGTTGACACCCGACGACCCACATGGACCATTCCTGGAATGGCATAAAACAAAGTGTACACACATTACCATGTCCAGTCTGATGATGTTACCATCCTATAAATACAGCAGGAGAAGGGCAACCAGACAGTAAAGCAAATAGCGCGCCGTGTTAATGTGTTTCTCTCTACTATCATAACATAGTTAGGTAGGGGTTTGAATCCTGTAAACACTGAGTGTGTGCATGGGGGTGTATGTGTGCAAATGTCTTTGAAAAGAGTGCCCTTTTCGGAGACTGGGAAAATGCACTAAAAGAGGTACATTCCTCTTTGGAAAGACTGATGATGTCACCATCCTACAAATACAGACAGGGAAGGGAAACCACCCACTAAAGCAAATAACACACTGTGTTGTTGTATTTCTCTCTAGTATCATAACATAGTTAGGAAGGGGTTTGAATCTTGCAAGTGCTGACTGTGTGTATGGGGGGTGTATGTGTGCAATTATCTTTGAAAAGAGTTCCCTTTTTGAAGACTGGGAAAACACTCTAAATGAGGTACATTCCTCTTTGGAAAGACTGATGATGTCACCATCCTACAAATACAGATGGAGAAGAGAAACCAGCCCATAAATCAAGTAGCGTGCCGTGTTAATGCATCTCTCTCTAGTATCAAAACATAGTTAAGTAGGGGTTTAAATCCTGCAAATGCTGACTGTGTATGTGTGCAATTGTCTTTGAAAGGAGTGCCCATTTTGGAGACTGGGAAAACACACTAAAAGAAGTACATTTCTCTTTGGAAAGACTGTTGATGTCACCATTCTACAAATACAGACGGAGAAGGAAAACCACCCAGTAAAGCAAGTAGCGTGCTGTGTTAATGCATCTCTTTCTAGTATGATAACATAGTTAGGTAGGGATTTGAATCCTGCAAACGCTGACTGTGTGTGTCAATGCGGTGTGTGTTTTGCTTTTACTATGGTATGACATATTATGATTACAACAGTAAGTGCATTGCACACAACAGGTATCTGTGTGGCAAATATATATGTGTACATGTCCCCTCAATCAATGCATAGGTGTGAAGCCTGCATACTACATGAATACATTTGTTTCCATTGACAGGTTGTGCCGCTGCTTCTCAGATTGTAGGTCACATATGTATGTATGTGACAAGGCCGTCCACTGTTGTGATCTGTGGCCAAGGTAATCTGTGGCACACACACCCATGACAGTTACTTAAGAGTAGTGTAAGTGAGGGTATATGCCTGGGGTATATGTCAGACATGTTCATACACAATGACTGCCAATAATGGACAGTCTTTATAGGTGTACAACTGCCTTGTGGATATGCATTCAGGCCTCTAATGTCTTATGCGATACACCTTGGGACTCCACAATACCTATGGATATGTGGATACCAAGGGACACATGACATAACATGAGGCTGTATGTACACATTGGTACCCAACATACATGCTGAGGGCTACCACCTATGTGGTACTGACGGGATAGTATGTATAGTAGATGTGGATGAATATGCCATAGTTGGCTTACTGCTATACAGCATGTATCAGACAACAGGTATCTGTCTGTATGATACCCTTGTGTAGGATATTCGTCCCATCCAGGGAATGCATTGTAGGCCAATGCATGCATTTCCAGATTTGGATGGACACATCCCTAGTGTGTTTGCATGTACCTAAGGGGGCTATATGCCAAACAGGTGTGGTCACAGGAATGGGTGGCAGTCATTACTACTGGTTAGTGTTATAGTGTAGCACCGGAAGGATCCAACTGTTACTGAGTTCCCTACGACTGTGTGTCATTTATCAAGACATCATCCAATGATTGCTTATAGTCATGCTGTTGAGGTTGTGTATACTACCAGACTGCAAATCATTGACAGATATTAACGGTATGACTCACAGCATAGTGTCAATACATGTCATACACACATGTCTACCCATGTTAGTACATAACTGTAGTAGAATGCATACTGGCTGTTGAAAGATACTATGAGATGTTAACAATGTGTACAACAGGGTATGTCACACGTCCCATGTGTCCAATATGCATGTACATGCAGACAGTGCGCACCCACCATGTTCACAGATGTACACTTGCTAATCTGTACTGCACACATCACAAACGTACTGTCCAGTCACTAACACATGCTGGCAACACATTACACATCAGCCAAGTGGCACATGGGTGGACAATACATACTCAGACCTAACAGTGGTGTAAACAATGCTACATTGGCAATCAGAGCTTTGATGCATAATATCTGCTCAGATACACCTACAAGGATGTCAATACACTTTCCTGTTGACAGCATGCTAATATTGCTACACTGCTATAACATCACCCTGTGCATCAGCACCATGTTAGCCTGTTCCTCCGTCAATGTTACAGATGACAGGAGGCGACACAAGTATCATCATATGCACAGGGCATTTTGTTGTTTGCCAGAGCCTGACACTGACCCATCCAATTGAAATGTGTGTGTGTGTGTGTGTGTGTGTGTGTGTGTGTGTGTGTGTGTGTGTGTGTGTGTGTGTGTGTGTGTGTGTGAAGGACAACAGTACAGCATGGGCCAATGTTGATGTAATGTGTGTGTGTATGTGTGAGCCCGAGTTGTTTGGTTAATGTGTGCATGTCTGCATGCACACAGCTCCACCATGTGGCTGCCATATATGGTAGTTTGTGGGACAGCCACAGACTGTACCTGCTAGGCTGTACAGATCACTGTCTCCGGCCACGGACACAGTACCTGTGCCTGGCAGTGGTGCTACAGACAGTTTCGGGTACCAACCCTGACTGGGTACTGTCATCAGAGGCAGAGGTATGACGACTGGATCCATGTCCCTGCTGGGACTGGCCAGAGCCACGTGCACGTGGCAACTGGGACGGTCAATGGAAAGGCCATCCCCAGCATTGCTGGGGCTGGTACTGCCACTACGGGAGCGGCTGTGAACTGTGGGCCATCTGCAACCACTGCCAGCTGTTGCTGTTGCTGGCATGCATCTGCGTCAACGTCGCAACCATCCCGCACGGTGGTGGCTTATGGAAGACATATTGTGGAGGGCAACTAATGTCTCCCCCCAACGTCTATCAATGACCTCAGTGTAAGTCCGGATGGCACCGGCAAGGTCACAGATGCTGTCATTGATAGCGGTGTAATGTGCCCTCTGTGCCCTAAGTCCCTGCCTGGTGTACCGTTCCATATGTCCCTGAGCCTGCATTATAGCCCAGAACATACTGGGCATCATAAGACCTGTGAGGGCACACCTGCCAGGGGCAATATGACCAGCAGTGCTCCCCCAAGAACCCTTGGACCTCCGCCTATGTGGTACCATTCCAGGAATACAGCTATAGCTGCTGTGATGGGATGCAAGTGCCATGGGTACCACAGTCTCCTGGTCAATGCCAACTGTATGCTGTCCCTTGCCTATGGCCATTGGTGGTGAGGGATGTATTGACAGTATGACTGTGTGCATACATGGGGTTGAACGCTGTGTACTGTCAATTGGCGGACCAACAACAGACCCTGTCAAACCTTCCTGTGCCAAAATACATGTCTCATCATCACCACTATTCGTGGCAGTGGCTTCAGGTTCCCTGCTGCTTTCGGCCACCCCTAACTCAGCACCTGTGAGAGGAAGACAGGAAACACACTTTACAGTCTACACATGAACACATGCACACATGCACACATGAACACATGCACACATGAACACATGCACACATGCACACATGCACACATGAACACATGAACACATGCACACATGAACACATGAACACTAATACACTCCTCACTACTGCACATACACACACACACCAGCAATCCAACACATACTCTATAGTGGGTGAAGGTGGGTGTCAGTATCACAAGGTAAACAGTCACTACACGTGTCAGCATGCAGAATATGTGTTGCACAAGGCCATGCAGTGCAAGTGTAGACGCCCCTATTTAATGGCAGTATACATGTCTTTGATGCAACTGTGTAGTTGTTCAGTGATTGGCTACACCCTGGAACACAATGTGTACCTGGACACAACATTGCTGTGAAGGTATTATCAGCTCTGCAATGCCCTGTGCACCATCACTCACAAGTATACATGCCATGGCTGCATGTGTTATCTGTGTGACACATAGATATCCATGTCTGAGTACAGCATCTGTGTCCATAGCAGATAATAGTGGGCACGGGTGTAGCACATGCATGCTATGTACACACAAGGGATGAGTGGTGCATGTTGACGTGAAGGAATCCTAATGCTCGACATGGCCAGTGTACAGTGGTTATGGTGAGTGTGGGACATATTGCAGATATGTCAGTGCCAGACATGGGATGGCATGCTACACGACTACAACATTAAACACCACACATACCCAATGTGTGTCAAGTGACCTATACACCCACTAACATTCCAGGACATATATGTGACACTTTGTTTGGATGGCGACTGCTGTGCATATTGTGTATACTGGCATATGTAAGCACACACACAACATGCTATGCATATTGCGTATAGGTGCATATGTTTGCACACACACAACATTGAGGTGCAAAGCAATGACTGCTATGAGTAGTACTGTGGTCACTGTAACTGGATGGGGTGTAGTACCCTGTGCCATCATTAACATGCATCTTGTGGTCACTCACAGCTACTAATGTGTGCAAGACTACCGCCTAGCATGCTGTACCTGAACTGCAGTGCCGTGGCTATGTTCACAATTACACAGCCACCTTGTACATGGGTGTGTGAGGTGCCCAATAGGGAGCATTGCCTAACATGACTGTGTTATGTGTTGCAGAGTGTTGCACAGTCCCATGATAGGCCTCTACTCCTGAGGTACATCATGTGTGTGTGCATGACATGCGGGATACTGAAGTGTGACCTTACAGCGGGTGTGTGGTAATGCCAAATGCAGCATGTTTTCGTGTACTGCATATGACAAACGTGTTCTGTTGTGTGCAGTTGTAGCAACTATGCATATCCAATGTGCAGTACAGTGTTGCCACAATTGTGTAAGCTGCACTGTGCATTGCATGTGATTGAGGCAGCTACTGACTTTACTGAGATTATTAATGTCTCACAGCAAACATGCACAGCATGCATTATGCGTAGGTGTGTTACGTGTACATAGCCTACACCTCACCTATGACATGCACATTTCATTACCAATATTAAAGTGTTAACACACTCGCCAGCATGTATCGTCTGCCCTGGTGTCACACCAGAGGGACCTACAAGAATATGACACAGTTTGTCAGTGGCCACAACTGTGGCATTGCTACTGTAAGTGTGCTAAACTACAATGGAACAACAGTCAACAGTCACAGGTGTACAGATACTATTCCAAATATCAGTATTGCACACGATAGGCAGCACAACTGCTAAACACACAGAACACATCTCACATATGCATATTCTAACAATACAGGTAACAGTAGTCTACAGCTAGGGCATATTACCTGCACGCTCCATGTCATCCTGCTGGGTGGCTCTGGCCTCCATGATGACACATGTGTGATGCTCTTGCTGCTGTAGGTCAGGAGCCACCACACTTAGGAGCAGCTCCTCCACTCTGGTAAGGGGGAATGTATGGCCGCCCCACCACCTGTGGCAAGCTGTTGCCTATGGATATCAGACGCACTCTGCCGGACATGTCTAATTAAATCACTGCAGTGATGGTGTACCTGCTCATATGTCTGGTTATGCATGCCTATGTCATTTACCAGGCGAACAAGATCTTGCCACAGTGCAGTACGCTCATACTGGTGCTGGCTGGCCCTGGAAAAAAGCAGGTTATAGTGCTGCACCAGGCTGTTCTGTATTTTCTGCTCCTCTGCAGCTGTATACAATGGATTGCATTGATGAGCCATAACCCTGCAAGACAATTAAACGATATGTGTGAGCAAGTCATGTGGCACACTTAACATTATAAAGTACAGATATCACTTAACTGCCATTTATAGCATCTATCTGTCTATCAGAGGATACACACGTTCAATACCACATATCAGTGCTCAGCCCACAACTGGCTGACAGTGCCTGCCACACTCCATATAACAAACCAGTATACACCAGTAGTTGGCACACTGGGATACAATGCACAACCTCACCCCGGGGGTATATATCAAGCTAATGCATGAAGAAATATGTCATCCAATGCAATGACTGTAATGTACATTTACAGTATTACCAGTAAACCACCCTAGTCTTTGATGCCATATCCCTACCTAACATATGTGCACGGTTGTTAATATATATGGCATACTGCTGTAACAGAGTATACATGTTGCTAGGTACACGAACATACCCTGTAACACACATGTGATTGCGGGCATGGTACAGGCATCATTACACACACATCAGACATACATACAACACACAAATGTATGCTGACACAGGTGAGCATTACCTGTGTACCTTATAGTACTGTGTGCCCCTACTTACAGAAACCTATGCCTGAGGTATGTAATCTGTGCAGAATACAGGAAACACACAAGACAGTGTTACCATGGAATGTGAACATACACCATACTGTGCTGTTTAAGCCTACAGCTTCAGGTAGTACAACAGTTCATATGTGAGCTGGATTCACCAGCAGTACCACGTACTGAGCATACATGTATTGCTTCAGCCTACAATGGGACACCACAGTCGTACACAAGGAACTACATCACAACATATGCCATCCTACTATGTCTGCATCCCAATTACTGACACATCTTTCTCTGGCCTCACACCTAGGACACAAACTACCATGACAGACACAACTTCACACTAAGCTATCATACCTTTACAAACCTTGCACACAGTCACTGTCACACTCATTCCACCTCACATAGCAGGTATTGCACTGAGTACATGTGTGTGTGCATTGTGTCATAGGTAGGTAATACGCTATTGACCCTAGGGCCTAGATCAGCCTAGCCATATGCTACCCTGCCCTTTGACACACATGTAATGTGATTTCACTTGCTCCTGTCAACCAGATACATCAAAGTGATTCCCAGGGCATATTACCTATCTCCAAAACAATCATCAGGGGTATGTATGACATCTGCTAATGAGGAGCCTTGTTTGTTAATGTTGGGTGGTTTAGTCCAGAGTATGGCATATTTGTGGATAGGAACCTGTACCTCCAGCATGTGCTGTTTAGTGAGGTGACAAGGATTAGGGCCCTAGGTCATGTAGCCCGGAGGGATTGTGAGGTGTTGTCATGGTGGTTGGCCAACTGCTATGGGTGTGACATACCTCTGTATGTCCAGCAGTGGTAACCTCTTGGTGGGTGGTATGCAATGCACTCTAGCTGTGGTTTTGTGAGTCAGTCTGCATAGGGCATGTGTTTGAGGGCAGTATTACTCTTTGTTAGGTATGTCTGTGGCCTTTTCACTTGCTGTAGTTGTCATGTGTGGTACATACCACATGGGGCATTGTGATGAGTAAACGGGAACACTGACCTATATTTCACTAAATGACACACCTTTTGTGATGACACGTACCACATAGACAGATTACAAGACTAGGTGTGGCACTGTGATTATCAAAGGGGAGCCTACTGTCCACCTGTGTCCCATGTTCCCTTATGACACCTTCAGTGTTAGACAGGCTACCACCTATGTAGTAGTTACTGCGTAAAGTGTTTTGGAATGGGGTATGGCACTGCTGTATCAACACTGGTGTTCAGTTCATGCCTTGGACAACAGGCACTTGTTGCAGTACATATGACCCCATGTCTCCCTCTCTCTCTCTCTCTATATATATATATATATATATATATATATATATATATATATACACACATACAGATATATATATCTATACATATCCATACATATCTATACATATCTATACATATCCTTGCATATCTACATATATCTATATATATCTATATATATCCGTATATATCCATATATATCTATATATATCTATATATATCAATATATCTCGATATATATCTATATTTATCCATATATATCCTTATATATATCTATATATATCCATATATATATATATATATATATATATACATATATATATATATACATATAAATATATCTATTTATATATGTATATATGTATATATAGATCTATATATCTATGATTCTATATGTCTATATATGTATATATATATATATATATATATATATATATATATATATATATATATATACTTATATATCTATACACACACACACACACACATATATATATATATATATATATATATATATATATATATATATATATATATATATATATACACACACACACCCATTGCTGTACATATAACTGCACATATAGGCACATATGCTGCCCATCTTTCATGGTGGGGATGTCAATTATGCAACAGTTGTGAGACATATGGTTATGTAATACTATTGTACAATGTTGTGCAGAATGCATTCTGCTGTCCTCATGCCGTATAGCTGTAGCAGGCCTCACTACCTGTAGCTCAGTCCCATAGCATTTAATCACCACATGACATATACCGGTACTGCTTGCTGTCTGCAATGCCACACACTACAACCTACATACATATGTGCACATAGCAGCCTTCAACAACATACATATGTCCAGCATTCACTAACAGTTGCAGTATGTCCCTTGCCCTATGCAAATGTGCATGTACGTATAGATACGGACTGCTGCCACATATGGATGATTCACAGTATGTAGAGTACCCTTCAGACACATCATTCGGATGTCAGCAAATACATATCTGTTACATACCTTATCTTTGTATTCCTCACCTCTGTCTGTTGTAGGTGCTAATTTTTTTTTTTTTGCTTTTGGTTTCCTCTGTGTGTTGGTCTTTCTTTTCAGTGTCTGTCTCCTACTGCCTGCTTGTATCCGTCTGTCTGTTTGTCTGTATGTCTCTGTCTGTCTCTGTTGCTCGTGCTCTCTCTCTCTCTCTCTCCCAGTTGGTGCAATGATATTATTGCATGTATGGACAGAAGATACAGGCTGCTTTTCTAGGTATCTGCACATGTGCATGTGATGGCCTCTGCACCAATTGGTGCCCACCATTTAGTAATTGCATGCAGTATGCTGTGTGGTAATTGCAGTTCTCACTGTGATTTCAGGACTCTGCTATAAAATGATAGGTTAGGTAGGCATAGCCCTTTCAGTTTTGCAAGGTGGGGACCATGCTTGTTTGCTGTGGACACTGTTGTCTCAGTCAGAAGGTTGGTATATGTCTCGTATCTGAAGCTGGGTTGTAGCCAGTGAAATGCATGTTGTACTGAAAAATGACTGTTGCTTCTTGCAGTACACTCTTCTCAGTGTGTAGGTTTACTCACACCTCCTAATGCTAACACTGGATACAAGGGAGTATGTACTTTCTTTTCAAATTAGAGAATTAACTGGCATTCAACAGTAGTTATTGCAATGTATTCCTATGGCTTTCCTATTTTCCCTTTACATTCACTCATTATAATGCATGTTATATTTCTTTCAGCACCAAGTTATTGCATATCTGTTGTGACTTGGTACGTCATGCAGACTGGTGAGTCCAAGGTTTGGGGTTTGAGACTGACAAGGGCATTTTATTTTGCTGCTGAGCAGTACAAGGGCCCTGTCATACAGAGTGACTAAGGCACTTTTAAGCAGTTGTAAGTGGGTTTGTGCAGGTTTGCGCAACGCTTTGCGATGCTAAGCTAAGCTTAGCTTAGCTTATTTTATTTTAGCAATACTAAGCTAAGCTTGGCTTAGCTTATCATATCTTAGCAATGCTAAGCTAAGTGCACACATGCGCACACTGGTGCAAACCCACTTACTACTGTTTACAATTGCTCACTCCCGCTAACCCCTGCGCTCATTTCTGTGACAGAAAAGTAAATAGGGAGATAGGAATGTGGTGATAAAAGGTGCACAAAGAGGGGAAGACAGTAGGGAAACCAGCTCGGGATGTACAGGATGGATGTGGAGAAGGTCCATAGCTGCCATTTTCTTTACCAGCAACAGCTGTGCATATGCAATACATTAGGAGGGATATTTGAAACCTTCCATCCCTGAGAGAGGGGTGAGGACAACTAAGTATGCTGTACTACCAATTATGAATATCAAGCACATGCACTGTTTGTGAACTGCTTTACTGTCATTAGTACGTCACTTACATCTGAACAGTTTGTGGTTTGTTTGTGTTGACATTAGCACAGTCTGCTCAGTACAATTGGACATATTTCACTGCTGTGTATGCCTACTTACAACCTTGGTTGTGCCTGACTACACGGGTATATAGTACCTTTGGGTAGGGGTGCAGAACTGCAGAGTGCATTATTTATTATCGTGTGATGTTTATCTTGCTGAACATGCAGAGTTGCTGTGTACCTGTAAGCCTAAAAAGGCTAGTAATCTGTCTGAGTAGCTCCCACATCTGGACATATCCAGATGGTAGACAGAGGTTAGCCTAGTATTCATTGATGTGTACCACACAAGTCTTTTCAGCACCTGAACAATGGCATTGTCACAGGTGGCTACAAGCAGTACATGGCTACATCCTTTGATATTTCTGTGTTGTACTCCTACATAAGGGCATGCTTGTGGAATTCATTCTACAGCTATTTGCAGAGTGTGTAACAGCAGACAGGCTGATATCCCTGCGTGTTTCTGACTCTTCCAGGCCTCAGATACTCTCAGGTATATATTTGAACAGCCTCAGGGAAAGGTACATATCAGTGGGATATACCTGTGATATATTTCAGATATTTTGCAGTTGCGACTTTGGGGGATTCTGAGCATATGTATTACTACAACTTTTCTGATGTGCAAGCAGTGTCTACTCTCACTTATTGACATTTATCATTAAGTGGGATTCCCCACCTTTCTGCCTACTGTTACTACATTTCACTGGGAGTGTGAGGGGCACAGCTAACATTTGTTTGCAAATCAGGGTCATCCCTATAAACCAGTCACAGTTGGGAGGTCTGGCCTCTGACCTATTCAAATATGCCAGTGTTTATCCAGCTCTGATACTGTGTGGGGTTTGTAAGGTGCTACTATAACATTATTCCCTACTAGCATGGCTGGTTCTCTTTTCACAGTCATGTCATGCAATTCCACAATACTTGCTGATAAAGGGCCACAGAACATGATTTGTGTTATGCCATTCCTATTCTCCCTTTACATTCACTCATTGTAATGCATGATATATTTCTTTCAGCACCAAGTCATTGTATATCTGCTGTGGAGTAGTGGTACTTTATGCAGGCTGGTGAACACAAGGTCTGGTGTTCGAGACTGACAGTTGTATTTTATTTTGCTGCTGAGCAGTACAAGGGCCCTGTCATACACAGTGACTAAGGCACTTTTAAGCAGTTGTAAGTGGGTTTATGCAGGTTTGCACGACACTTAGCAATGCTTAGCTAAGCGCACACAAGCTCACACTCGCACACCCCCGCTAACTACTGCTTAAAAATGCTTACTCCCGCTAACCCCCACGCTAATTAATTTGAAAGAAAAGAAAATGGGGAGATAGGAAAGTGGTGAAAAAGGGGGCACAAAGAGGGAAAGACAGTAGGGAAACCATCTAGGATGTGCAGGAAGGGTGTAGAGAAGGCCCATAGCTGCCCATTTCTCTACCAGCAACAGCTGTGCATATGTTCGTAATTTGGTGTGAAATTTGGAACCTTCCATCCCTGAGAGAGGGGTGAGGACAAGACAGTATTATATTATAATTATCAGTTTACATGTCCGGCGGACATGTGTGCGAAATGGGCAGCTATGTATGGGGCGTAATTTTTTTTGTGGGAACAGATTGCCCTTTTTTTTTATTTTTTTTTTCAGGTGAGAGTGGAATGTGAGGTAGGGGATGTAGGTATATTTGAGGAGGTAGGTTGGGCGGAATTTGACACATGGGGTGGGTGAACACAATTGATGGGGAAGGTTGTTTTGAAATCGCAAGCCCATGAGCCCACAGATGGTAACAGTGGAACTGAGATCCCCTCCCATGGGCAGTCACCACTGTACCTTCACAGCCCCGAGGGTGGCTGTGCTGGGGGCTGAGTAGGACTGGCAGGCTCACCCGAGAGACGTGCCACTCTCGCCTCAAACTGGCATAGGGGATCAGTGACTGAATGCTGGATCTCCCTACACACCACAGCCCGGACCCTTCGAAGGGTGACAGGTGGCCCTTCTCCGCCCACGCTTGCACAGGGTTGGACGAGCCCCATCCCTTGCAGTGCTTCCACCTGAAGGTGGCACAGGACCAATGGAGGAGGGGAGCCCGGGCTGGGCACCGGAGCTGCTGGTGCCAGGTGCACTCGCCAACTGAGGAGGGACAGGTGGGTCCACTGGGACTGGCCTTCTCATACATTCTGTGATTAGGTGTGTTTAATTACAACATAAACAACAGCATTCCAGATTAGTTGTAACAGCATGCAGTAATATTCCCATTAACCCAACACACCAAGGTTCCAACCGTTGAACAGCAAGCATAACACATGCATATATTGAACGACAGTGGATATTCCAACAGCATCCAGGGATGTTTGGTAGCAACAGGCCACCATGAACGTGGTGTTTAAACAGGGCACATGCATCAACATGAATGCAAATATTTATAAAACAATAGGACATATGTCCCAACAAATATTTAAGATTACACATACCCATTAAGGTGTGGAATTGCATGGTTTATGCACAAACAGTAGGGTGTAGAAAAAACCTCAGTTAACATCTTATAATCACTTTTACTCTACACTACATTCCTAGTGACTGCAAGTGTATATTCCCTACATGTATTATTACACTTGCCACCATGCATTAGGTTGTGTAATGGGTTTGGCTAGTTCAATATATACTTGACCTATATCTGACATACTAACTGTCCAAGATGCAGATGTTACTGCTACATATTTCTTGGTTGCATTTATATTTCTTTATCTACATATCTGGATGTTTTCACATGACATTTTCACTTCAGTTTGTACAGAACCCTGCATTTAATGAAGCACACTCACATTTCTGGGGAACATATTAGCATGCTACTCATGTGCCAGATTTACTTATGCATGCCAGCCAGTACCTGACTGTTGAGGACTGTATGTATGCTTCACAGCTACTAGCACTTCCATCACCTACTGTAGATGGGACTGCAGAACTCTGAGTTGCCAGCACTTTCTAACACAGTACTATTTGTATAATGCAAGGGTACAACAACATTTCAAACTAAGTGACACACACACACACACACTCCGGGTTTTAAACCTTTATTACTGACATTACACACTTTTCCACAGGCTCACTCCTTTATTTGTTATAACAGTGCATATAGCAGACATATTCAAGACATATTATACCTTTATTAATGGGTTAGAGCACACTTTTGCAGGTTCACTCACATATATTATATGACAGTACCTGCAGAGATTTTATTCCAGACATATGTTACCTTTCTTAATGGGTTACTACACTCTTTCTCTGGCACTATGACTATTTCATATGACAGTACATGCAGAGGACTTATTCAGGCCATTTTATGGCTGTATTATTGTACTACAACACTTTATTTCATGCTCTCTCCCCTATTTTATATAAAAAAACATGCAGAATTTTCACTAACCTGCCTGGTGGTACAGCCTTTGCAGCCTATCAGCATAGGCTTGCTGATTTGCAGCACGGTCACCTGCAGCTGTGAAGTAAATGAAGGGATATTGAGACATACCTATCCGTTATACAGAATCAATTGTCAATAGTTACATACTGCATTCTATGGCTACTTACTCAGTCGTGGGGCATCCTGCATCCCACGGCCCTCCTGTATCCATTGGTTCAGGCGGTCCTCCTTCCATCTCTTCAGGTCTGCATGGTGGTGACGGACCTGCTCACAGGTGCGAGGAACGCCTGTGACACTGGTGAGGTCATGAGCTAACCGGTTCCAAGCCTCAGCCTTGTACTCAGTCCCTTGGAACTGGCCCTGCAGGAGTCTGGACTCATGACGGTGGACAAGGAGCCAAACCATGTATTTAGACTCCTCAATGCCCCAATGCTGCACTCAGAAGCGTGAACCCTCTCCTGCACCTGCCATTCTGACTGCAAATGTGAGCTACAATCAGTTATGGCGAGTATTCCTGCCTATGGGGCTTAAATATGCCGCATTTCCCACACTTTTTTGTGATTGGCCATTTTTGAGAATTCTAGGCTGACTGCAGACATGCTTACTAATGGTTAATCTACCATTTCTAAGTATATGTATGCTAATAGTAGGTGTTTTTTCTAAGCTGTCATGGCTTAGTGGTTCTGTACTTTGATTATGATGCACAGGGTCCTGGGTTCGAACCTTGTTATTCTTTTATTTTAATACTGTCTAGACAGGCTAGGGGGTGTGTCTGCATTTAAGCAAATTAGCTCTGTGTTGCTCCCCGGTGCCCTACGGTGCCCTGGTTGGTGCGGCACGCATGTCCGCGCAAACACATCGCACTGGGTAAAGCGCATTTAAACTTTGGCCAACTCTCTTGTGCTGGGTAAAGTGCTATTAAGCTATGGGCACCTGTATTGCGCTGGGTAAAGTGCTTTTAAACTTTGGGCACCTCTGTTTAGCTGGGTAAAGCGCTGCTTAACGGCAGGTTATTATATATCTGGATCCTTTAAAAATATATATTTTGTTCACTGATACACTGACCATTTCACTGCTTTTACTAATATTTTAATCATATATGTCTGGTATTGTTTCATATACTGATTTACAACATAAATTCAAAGGGGAGTGGTGAGACTTGAACCGTGAATGCCTCCTCTTTGTGCATATGCTCTACCATTAGACTGTTGCAATTTGGTGTGCTCTTCCATGCCGGAATTGGTAACTACAGCTAAGCAATGGGCACACCCGTGCATACACACGCAAATACGGGCAGCTATATCGTGGATTTAAAAAAAAAATAATTATTTATTTATTTTTTTTGCTCATGTTATACCTCTTTTGTCTATAGGTGGAGCTTTTCTCCCCAGGCCTCTGCTGAAAATGGAAATATATCCAGTTAGACTAGCCCGGTTAACAAATGTAAAATAAATAAATAAATAAATAAATAAATAAAATAAATAAATAAAATTTACTTTATATAAATGTGATGGGGTTTACAGTGTCAGGGAGTGTGGTGTTGGGTGCAAGTACATTTGGGCAAACTCGCTCTTGTGTGTTGACGTTATGCTTTATAAAACTTTGCAGGGGCGTGGACATTTAGACTGCTTGGCAGTCGGACACACTCCCTGCTTTCCTACTCAGTCCATGTAAGAGTTACGGTTGAGTTACCATGCCCTCATGAATATTCATGGCACGCTGACATCATGCCGTTCAACTGCAGCCTCCGAGTAAGACATATTAAGTCTTACACAGAGGTTTCGTGAATCCGGGGGAAAGTTTTCTAAAAAAATCAAAATGAAGACACAGATATTTTTGCATGTGAATTGCTAGCATATTGGAGGTGCAGGAGAGATTCCCTGAATTTTATGTACAGCTATACAGCAAAGATAACATTATCTAGTAAGAGATACAAGTGATGGCAGAACAAAACTGTAGTTATCTAAAATACGGCAAACTAGTCAGAGGAGGAAAAATATTGTTGTCACTACAATTAAACTTAGCTGCATCATAAAATGACTAATTAAATATGTAGAGTGCATTATTGGTACACACAAAATAGGAGATTCCATTTATATTATATCAGCTTATTTCATGTCCAAATATTTTCTGATTTTAAACATGACAGAAATCCAGTGCTTCCCACTATGGAAGAGACCACAGTAAAAGTTTATATAATGAATGAGACAAAAGATCGGTCCTTTCATTATGGCAAATTAAATCAACTTTTGCACTTTGTCCACGCAAACAGTATCATTATCAGTAGAAATGTTTACAATTTCCTGCAACCTGGCATGCACTGTTGTTAACTATACACTATACAGCCTGTTCTATCTTCCTCATTATGGCTTCTGACTTACAGACATATCTCATCTAGGTGTAGAAGTAAGCAAGCAATAAACTTTCCACTTTTCTTTCCACTAAAACTAAGGAATATTCTATTTACTTTCTGTTGTAACATTGTTTTAAATTCTTAACTTTTTATAATGGGGAAAATGTAATAGACTATTTATGTGATAAGCATTTTATTTAATAAGCCTTATAACAGAAAATGGTGTGTACATTCAGAAGTCCAGTTTGATATGCATGAGTGGCGAAAGATGCAGATAGGCTTGTAAGCAAATGCACACACACACACACACACACTTATATATATATATATATATATATATATATATGTATATATATATATATATATATATATATATATATATATATATATATATGTATCGGTCTACTTTCAAATCTCAAAATACTGAAAGATCAACTTTCAGTATCTCGAGACAAAAAATGCAGAACTTGCACTACAACAAAAAATTTAAAAAAAGAACGTCACTATACTGAAAGTTCATAATACTGAATTTTCAACAAGCGACATCTAGATTTTTAGTAGACCCTCCACCACAAAAACACAAACACGACCTCCCTGCCTACACTGTAACAAAACACATACACCAACAAAACCCAAATAATGTATGTATAAGCAGGGGGCTTTACATATACATACATATATATATATATATATATATATATATATATATATATACATACTTTAGCAACTCATACAGGAGTATACTGTTGTCAGTGCACCAACTACATTAAGAAACTAGAAATGTTTTTTTTTGTCTTGGATTTACTTTGATGCCCGTTAGTTCCTGACTATTATTGACTCATAAATACAAGTGCAGGTACAGAACCCTTCTTAATGCTGGATACCTGACAGATGCTGAACCCATGCTGCTGTCCACTGCATGTTTCTTAATCTTAATGACTACCAAAAAATTAACTTAAGAACAGTTCCCTTTGTCTATCTGTTACTAGATTCTAATAATAAAGTGATTTTCTCAGACTTTACTGTTAACATAAACTGCAATCCTCATAACTTGCCCCTCAATCAGCTTTTTTGCTAATGTCATGCCTGTCCTTATACAAATAACTGTATTTCCATACACTTCAGTTTTCAACCATAAGGAGTCTCGAAACAAGCAAAGCTCTAGGTTTAGTAATTGCTATTCCAATTAAAAGTGTCTATAGAGTCTTCTAAAGTTGGCCTGCACTGGATAGGTTCACAATGAACACATGATAAATTTTTAATACTTTCTTGTTCTTGACATCTGTTGGCAGAAGAATTTCCTAGTAGACATAATATTAATTCTTCAGAAAAAAAGAACCAGCACAAGCATGTAGCACCCAAGGTAAATATTCTTTATTGTGCCATCACAATGTTTCAGACCATTTTCAGCACACAGCCTTCAGGCCAGTGTGAAACCGGTCTGAAACATTTTGATGGCACAATCAAAAATATGTACCTTGGGTGCTACATGCTTGTACTGGCTCTTTTTTTTTTTTTTTTTTTGAAGATTTGACTGTGGTTGGCCATTTGCACTTGCCGTACTTGCAATCCCTATCTTTATTCACATATAATATTAATTCTCTCACATTATATACACAAGTGAGATATCCCTGCATGGTGTATTATACTAATACCATTTATGATATGATAACCTTTCATTGCTTTACCCCTGTTTAAAAAAAGTAATGAATATGATTTTGTCTATATATTCACCATGCTGAACACTAAATTTAGGTCCATTCACTGGCTCAAAATCCTCCAAGATATACAGGGTTCACAGATTGATTTTTAATGTGGAAAATAGGTAACGATTCTCACTACAGGCTCAGAGCCCTGAGGTATTCACAGGCAGCATGCAAACAGTGAAGGTTGAGGCAGCAGCTGTTATCAAGTTATTTTATCTTCATTTCCGCATCTCCAAAATTAAACACCTAGTACCATGACTGATGTGGAGACAAAAATTCATGTACTAGTATTTTTCCAGTTTGGCTACTGGGATATTTATACCTTGGACTCATGGATACCTACTTGGTTTACCTAGAACATGTGCAAAATTTTGCATTAAGGGTACTAAACTTGTGCATATATAGCTATTAGTCTCAACACCATGCCCTTAAAACAGCAGTCAAGAATGAACAGTCTTCCTGGTATTATTTAATCAATATTCAGTCGTTGAAAAGTAGGTAAATATTCCAGTAGTAAAATACCCAAACAATTATTTTCTCCCAAACACTATACAGCAGTATTACCCCACATATCTTGTATATATTGTTTCTCTTAAGCCTTATTTATGTGTAAATGTAATAGGATTATTATGTCAGCTTTTTGCTTGTTACATCATCTTATAATTGTTATTCAGTTTACTGTATTGATAATACTGTTTACATCTACAGATGTAGGTACAAAGGGGATTGTTTACCTTTTTTAAATATCACCTTTTCTCAGCATTTTTTCCCTTTTTGTTATTTCACACAAGGGAACCTATTACCTTAACTTGACAATCTTCATATTTTAACCTTTTACTCTCTTTCCTTCTTCATTTAATATGTTAAAGCCACACTGTTAATATCTTCTCTTAGTAAAGTTAGAAATTAAGTGGGTAGAATCCCTAAAAAACACATTTTAGGATGTCCACTATATATCAGTGTATCTCTAATGCCTTTTATATTCACAATACAAGAAAATTAACATTTGTTTTAGAGTGACCCAAGCTTCCAGTGCCTCATTCCGAGTGTCTTCATTACCACAGATTTTAGAATATAATGCATTTCTTTACACAAGTCTTTAAGGTAGTTAGGAATACACATTTGTTTTTCAATTACATCAACTCTAAAATGCAAAAAACAAAAAAATTTTGTTTTCTGTAAATAGTCTACTCCTGAAAATAAATACTCATTTCAAGGATATACCGTGTATTTCTCATTTCTTTGTATCATAAACCTAGTTAATCAACACATACATTCAAAAGATACATCACAGAAAGCTTCAATTTCCAGCTGAATAATAATTCAAATATCAATTGTTAAAAAAGCCTAAGTTTGGCATACACAGTTCATTTGTCTCACTTTCTGTCTGTTATAGGATATTTTCTATCAGTTACTTTCCTAACTAGCCTTTTCACAACAATACTGGCTACTGTTGCTGTGACAGTGTGAGGTATTGCTAGCTGTACCAGGAGAAGAGAAGCGGTGCATATGGCTGGTTGAAGTTTTGTAAATAATTTTATGTCATTTGACTGTTACATTGATTTGTACATATGGTTGTATCAAGAATCTATTCTTTGTAAAAGTTGCTTGTGTTACAAATGTTCTGATTGTGTATTGTGTCAGAGTCAGGTGACTAGAAGTGATGCCATTTCCCAACTAGTTGAAGGATGGAACTCTGGCCACAGCAGTCTGTTGTTTGTTTTTCTTTGGAATCTGATATAAAAGATCTATGCCAGTTATCACAGTTCAATAGTTGTTTAGTTGTTAGTTATTTACGGCAATGTGTAGTATCTCATCTTTTCTTGTGGAAGTGAGCATCTCAGTAGTGCATTTTGCCTTATGATACTAAGTGAGTTAACTAGGGATAGTTTCTCTTTAGTTCAATTAGAAAAAGTACAGTGAGATTAGTATTATTTCTTTTTCTGCATCTGTAAGATTCTATCCAACTGTTTTATTTTTATATTTCCTGTGACTGAAAACTCCATTTATTGTAACTAAATATTAAGTATTCTCCTGTTTTCTATTTTACTATACATTATTAAATATTTTTATACCTTTTCATTGTGGCTTGTCTTTTAGTGAATACTTTTTACAACTTGAGAGTATGTGTGGATATTTTAGTGACACTGTGGCCACTCTGATAAATTTTGCTGCTTTGGTCACACTCTACTATTTATACCAGTATTAATTTGACACAGTATAATTGGTTACTCTTTGTAAGAGACATAGAGTATTTGGCTGGTGGCAGTAATTTACTTTGTAGTCAGCCTTTCCCAGGTGTGTGTGTGTGTGTGTGTGTGTGTGTGTGTGTGTGTGAAAAATCAGATATTCAAGTGTGTGTGTCACATACTTGGAATTAGAAAACAGTACTCCAAAGTGAGCCTTGTTTGGGATCTGGAGAGACAGATTGAGTCTGGTCCCACTGGAGTGTGTTCCCTATGTGCTGTTGCGAGAAACTGTGTTTGATGCAGAGAGTTGCATTTGAAATACTGAGGAAATCCATTGCTGATTTTAGTGAAAACCTCTCACTGCTGTCAGTGGTGAGGATTGAAGCTCCTTGATTACTGGCTCGGGGTAAAGAGGGACTATCACAGTTGCATAATATCTTCTTCTTTTACTTCCTCTCTGCTCACATGGTGATTTCCTGTGTCACACTCGAAGGGGTCCAATTGACTCCTCTCATCTGCTATCATAAGTTCCTCCTTATCCAAATCAGCATACTTTTTCAGTGCCTGTGACCATTCTTGAACATTTTCATCTGGTTGAGGGTAAGTCAACAATGAAAGAAATTTTGAAATTCATTAGGCTGCACTGAAATGAAACCACTGCTCTAGTGGGACTAAACCAGTCAATAAAGTGTAAATAAAATATATTAAAAATGTTCTATTATTCTGTAAGGTACTTCAGCTCAGGCAACTAAATAGATAAAGCTTGTGTTTCAACTTTAAGTTATTCACAAGATTGTCAATTCCTCCTAAAAGATGGGAGTGTTTAATTTTAATTTAAAACAGAACTTAGTAATGCATATTTGCAACAAATCATCTTTATACCTGCTCATTTGGGGTTTAAATACTTACCAATCTATACTTGCCCCTTTCCCATCAGGATTACCAAAAAGGTAGTTTTTGTACAGCTCGCATATGATTTGTACTGCCTTTCTGCATCCCTTTTAATCTGGCTTCATAAAATGGCAAGACACTGATACAGCTCTTATAAGGGTTGCAAATGACCTCCTGGGGCATGTAATGATCTTTTAATTTACTAATGTTGTCCTCTTTATCCTTCTAGCTACATTTGATAACTTGAATTATGTGGTATTACTGGAGGACATGCGTATCAACAAAGGACAGTATTCCATTTACTTTTTCACAAGCAGATAGTTACTACATAGTTTCATTCCTCATTGAGCTGCCCAATCTGATTTGAAGTTCATTAGATTTCTACTCTTGATCACCTGCTATTTACAGTGTACATGCCTCACATGGAAGTTACCACTTACTGGAGAGGATCAAATCAACATTACTGTGCAGATAGCACTCAACTTTCCATCTCCTTTTGTTTGGAAAAGAGGTTATGGATATTATCCATAATTTATTTTGAGATATATAGGACTTCTCCATCTCTAAGTGTTTCTCACATCATAATGTATGGGGATACAGTTTGGAGTTTCCAGCCCAAATTCATATTTTGGATAGGATCTTTGATGACTAGCTCATTAAGTGACCATGTAAGTGCCAGAAGTTGCTAAAAAACTCCTTTCTGTATTAAAAAGTTGCTGATAGCTCTATAGATCCCTATACACAACAGGCAATCGTTTGATTGGGATTCAGGTACATATTTTAGAACATTCTGACCATTATTTTATTTTTTTCTTGCCTTGCATCATGAATTTGAAATTTAGTTCCTTTCCAATTATGGTTTGAGTCAAAGATGGAGATGTTCAAGATGCCCCTTTAACCATATTCTTTTTACAAGCCTATACTTCTACAGGGGTCTATATCAGAAGCTCGAATGGTTAAAAGAGCAAACGCTGTTTGATCAAACTATAAATATCGAAGGAACTAAATAATGAAGATATGGAACAGCTATTTTTTTCCCAGGGAAAAAAAAAATCACTGGGTCATATTCAGGAGTTTGCCATTTCCTCCACTATCATGCGATCTTGGAGTTGTTATATTTAAGTAGGGGGACACAGCCCTCCACTTTATGTTGTGGTTGCATTTTTTTTTTTTTTTCTGGAGCAGCGATTTTTTCCCCCTGGGAAAAAAAATTGCTGTTCTGTGTCTTCGCTATTTAGTACCTTCGATATTTACAGCTCGATCAAAGAGACTTCAATTTTTTAACCATTCGAGCTTCTAATATAGAGCTCTTCTACAGATCTGCCTTAAAATGTGCTATTTAAATCTCTTGAAGCTGTGTTCCCTTCCTTATGATTGTTTTGCATATGTTACAATAACTGAACATTTTTCAATATGCATTATTTATTAATAGAGAATGGGTGACCTGTAGATTGGTACCTGACTGGAGAATGAACATCCTTCAGCAGGCTGTTAATCTACAGGTAATGCCCACTGAAAAATGAGTCTACCACTTCACAGCATAACAAGCTGCCATGGAGCTCAAACTGAAAGTAACCTAACGGTCACCATTATTTTACACTCGCTAAGCAGCACTTTTGCTGTTTAGCAAGTGTAAAATATTAAAAAAAAGAAAAGAAAAGAAAAAAATATCTGTGTGTGAGTGAGTGTGTGCATCTGTGTGTGTGTGTGTGTGTGTGTGTGTGTGTGTGTGTGTGTGTGTGTGTGTGTGTGTGTGTGTGTGTGTGAGTGTGTGTGTGTGTGTGTGTATGTCTGTGTTTGTGAGTGTATGTGTGCATGTGAGTGACAGCGAGATCGACTGAGCCATTATTTTACACTTGCTAAGCAGTGTGCATGTTTCTGTCTGTGTGTGTGTGACAATATGTGCGTGTTTATGTCTCTGTGTCTGTGAGAGTGTACCCATGCTTATGTGCATAAAAGAGAGATGTGTGTGTGTGAGTGAGAAAGAAAGAGTGAAGAGTGAAAGCGATCTAGCACTGGCAGCAGCAGTTGTTTAGACACTTGTGTACATCTTGACCTTTAAATTCAAAATGTCTGGATAAAGCCTAAAATAAAATGGGAAAAAAAGGTTCAAAATAGGAACATATTTTAAATAGTGCTGTTATAAAATTACTTGAATAATAGGATTTGTGTTAGCATGCATTTTCTGAAGTGTGTGTGTGTGTGTGTGTGTGTGTGTGTGTGTGTGTGTGTGTGTGTGTGTGTGTGTGTGTGTGTGAGTGCATGTGTGTGTGAGATGGGAAGACCGATTGACTAGTAGCAGCAGCAGATAAAGGTTTGCATACCTCTTAGCTCAAGATATCTGGATAAAGCCTGAACTAAAGGGGGAATAAAGGCTGAGAAACAGTAACATTTTAAATATTGTTCTTATAAAATTACAAAATAGCTTAAATAACAGGATTTGCGCTACCATGAATTTTCTGAAGGAAATAAAGTCTAAAAGTCAAATCTATGTCGTTATTTAGTAACTTCATTTCCAATGACTAGCAGCAAACCACATATTTTAGGAGTAAGGAACCAAAAATAAAAGTAAATATCTGGGTAATTTTTTATAAATATTATATTTTGGATGTAAAATTATTCCTCCAACTCCATTTACATATACTACAGCAACTTTAGAACATTAGGTGGAGGAACTACTTTACATCAAAAATAAATAAAAAAATGATAGTAATAAAAAAATAATAAGTAAGCAAAACACAACAATTTTATAGGCAGCCCATTCTCCAAGCCCGATAATGCCCTCCAGGGTGTGTGTTATTGTGGAAATATGTCCTTTCAGGGGTATACAGGTTCTACAGCTATGGTGCCAGGCCTCAGAACGCCCCTGGGTAAGTGTTATTTCAACAATAACACATACCCTGTTGGGCATCATTGCCTGCTTAAAACATTATTTGATTTATTTAAATGTTTGTACTTTTATTACTGTTCTTAAAGCTGCAAGACTGGGATTAAGCGTGTTTTAATTAAATTGGCAGTTTTCTGGTAGCTGTAAATTAGCTGCTTCATGTTGTCAAGGATACAAGGTTCAATTTCCTTTACATCCATGTGCTTAGTACGCAACTATGAGGACATCACGTAACCATCAGAGCTCTTTAGTAAGCCCTAAGGCCTTAATTGGACACTTCTACTCAGTGGACTCCCCTGGTAGGTACATGTGAAAAAAATGATTGATTTAGGTTTTATTTTTGCAATTCACATACTGAATGTGTAATGGTTTACAACTGGGTGAGGAAGATAATACACAAATCAGTGACACATAAGTGGATACATTGTACAAAAACTTCATTATTTCCCATTTACATTCCAGACTGCAAATTATATAACTAATGACAATACGTTATATATATTATATATCATATATATAACTTATCTTACTATATCTACCAAACTAGTTATCAATATCCTTCTATACATACATATACACATATATATTCAATATATAATGGCCATACAAAAGGTACCATGCCATTCCTAACATAATGTTTATATAAAATATATACATACTGGGTTATCAGGAAATAAAAAGTTTCTTATCAGAAGTTATGTTTATTTTTTTACATTTGCTTAAATGTCTTAAATGAGTAAATGGGATTATCTTAGGATACTTTATAGCAATGAAGAAAGGGAAGTTGTTTGCTAAAAAGCAGATGTTTTATTGAAAGGTAATTTGTAAAAAATGTCATGAAGTAGGTTAAAAAAGTGAGATTTGCATTTTCTCTTTGGTACAATGTCCTCTTTTACCCCCACTGACCAGGCCTTACCACTTGCAAATTCAATCTCCTGCATGAAGAACAACTTTATTTGAATGGGCCATTATTCACATAAGCACATCAATGCATTTCATAGTAAACAGTTATTCCACTACTCCCATGTTTTTTTTTTATGAACTAATTTTAGTTCATTATTGGCATAATGCCAGCACATTGCTCATTTCAGAGTGGAGAAGGCAGAAACATATTGCCTTTCATGCTAGCCAGATAGACCCAATTGTTAGGATAATGCTGTTTTTGTTTCTTTAATCCTGGGAGACAATATTGTTGGAATACTGGAAATACTGGACATGAACAATTTATCTTGAGGAAGAAAGGTTTTATTAAGAGCTGGCAGACGTTCATTGCAATAATCCAAATTACATAACATACGCTGTTAAATATTTTGATATCTTATTTTATCATTACATCTGTCAACTGGGACCTTGTAAATAGTGTTTATTAAATGTTCATATGTTACTCACAGTCATGAGTGAAACAATGGTACAGCAGTTTGTTTTGTGGCTTCACTATTTTATTTCTTGTCTGGGGTATTTTCTAGGTGAAACATTCTTATACTCATTTTGCATGGGCTTTTTTCCCACATCACAAAGACATGATAATAGGTGAAATGGCAAGACTGAGGGCCGGATTCACGAAGGCTTGCACGGAGTCTAAGAGTAGAGTAAGACTCCATGCAGCCAACATGTCTGCCAAGAGATCCAGGAACAGCCGGCAGGGGCGTGCAACAGAGCTCCTAAAATGACTCTTACAAGGACAGGGCTAGGTTATGCAAATTACCTCATTTACTGGCGAAAGCCATGCAAATGAGGTAAATATGCGATCCAGGAAACCCAAACCTGTCCGAGTAAGAGTAGTGTTATTTGCAGAAATGTACTTCGTTGACAACTGAGTGCCATTCTGCAAATAGCAAAATGGAGCCGTGACAGCTCCAAATAAAGGCTGCATCCAGTTGAGGAAGCATGCCAATGGCCAAATATACTGCCATTGGCAATGTATCCTGATGCAAAATAAAAAAACAAAAAATAATGTTTTTACCTCAATCTCCGAATTTTAAGTGTAGTGCAGCGCCACACAAACGCGCTGCACTCTGAAAAGCAGAAAACCAGAAATTAAAAGCCACAAAGAGGAATTTTATAGCAAATCATAAGTTTCAATGCAAGTGAATGGCAGGCTGAAGACAACATGGCAACCGAGTAGAGGTTGCTAAGGGGGGGGGGAAGCTCAGTCTAAGAGATGTAACCAAGCATTACTAGGCAATCCCATGCAAATGAGGGTAAGGATAGCGAATCCCAAGTTTACATAGCAAATGAGCACAGTCAGTGGAGTGTATGAGTAGGATAAGGGGAGTAACAGAGTAGAAGATAGGTGACATAACAAGAGGGGTATGTATGAAAGAATGTAAGCTCATTGGAGCAGAGTGGCATGTGTTTGCTGTCAATTACTCATCACTGGAAGAGGTGTGTCAACAGGTATCCTAGCTAAAGGCAAGAAATAGAAGGTATATGCCATGGATAACACTAAAATTTCTTGTTGAAGTGCCTGCAATGTGTTTGCGCAAGGGTGTGCGCCTGTATATCCGAGTAAGATTGTGTGCGCGTGTGTGTGCCTGTGTGCGTGCGTTTAAGCCGGAGTAAGTATGTGTAAGGTTTTTTAAAGTTGTGTAAGTGCATTTGCATCTGTGTGCATGCATTTAAGCAGGAATTAGCAAGTGTTAGGCCATGTAAGCATGTGTGCGCACTTGTGAGCTGGTGTGCGCGTGTTTGCACTTGTGTGCGCGGCGCTGCCCCACTGAGGAAACAGAAAGGGAAAAGGAAGCACAACAAATAGTAGGAAGTTAACCAGGGAGAACTAGCAGAGCTAGCAGGTGAAAACAATCAGAATCAGGCAATTACACAAGCAGTACACTAGCCCAACCCAGCACTTAAACCTCTCCAAACCACTTTCCACTATGTTTCTCTCAGAGACACTGCAACACTGCAGTAAGCTAATAGAAGTAAAAACTGAAAAAGCTTTACTGAGACAAAGAAATGTTAGGGGCTGCCATTGCTGTTATAAGGCAACATATGCAACATGCTGAGGGTGGCGACAATGTGAATGCTGCTGCTGAGCAACCCTCAGTGAGGAGACGGAGAAGAGTGTACAGGGCCAGGGTAACCTACCAGGGGCTACATGAGCTGGAGATAGTGGAGTGCTATAGAGTGGACAGAGATCTCATGCAGCAAATTGTTGAGCTGTGCAGGCCATGCCTCACACACAGAACCAACAGAGGGGAACCCATCCCAGTGGAAACCAAGGTATGTGTTTGCCTAAGAATACTAGCAACAGGTACCTTCCAGAGACCAACTGGTAATATGATGGGGATATCACAGGCATCAGCATCCAGGGTACTGCACCAGTTCCCGAATGCCATGTCAGCACATGTCAGTGATCATGTATATTTTCCCAATTCCCGTGAGGTTCTGGCCAGCAATATGCGTCTTTTCCAGCAAATAGCGGAATACCCTGAGGTAGTGGGTGCAATAGACTGCATGCACATATGCATCAAAGCACCAGCCGGTGAGTGGGGTAGGGCCTACATTAACCACAAGGGCTTCCCCTCCATCAACTGCCAGGTCATGTGTGATGCCCAGGGCATAATACTGAATGTATGTGCTGGCTGCCGTGGAAGCTACAATGAATTCCACATCTGGCATCTGACACAGCTGTACCAAACATTTGCCAATGGGGACATCCCTCATGGTCACCTAGTGGGGGATGCTGGATATGCACTGGAGCCGTGGCTGATGACACCCATCAGAAATGCACACACACCTGAACAGGAACGCCATAATGAGGCACATGCACAAACATGAAATGTAATCGAGCGTGTGTTTGGGCTGCTCAAGTCATGGTTCCGGTGCCTGGACACATCTGGTGGAACCTTGCAGTACTCATCAACTACATGTACCCATATTGTCATGGTATGTGCTATGCTACATAATATGATCCTGCAAAAACAGCTGCAGCAGGAGCAGCATAGGCCTGGGCCAAACATCCCCCCACCATTGCCAAGGCCATCACAGGCAGAGCGTGACTCAGATAAGGAACAACCTGAGCCTGCCACAGTAGGCAGAAGGAGGCATGCCCAGTATGCTTTGGCCTTGGCAAAGAGGCAACTCATAGCACATACTCTGGCTCATTAGGAACCCTGGAAATTATACCTCTCTCTGACTCACACATATAGTAAAAGGGATGCCTAACTTGACACTACCTGTTTTCAAACATGTATAGGGAGTGTACTATGTGCATCTAACATAGGCAGCCCTGCAGCACCACCTGAGGCATGATTGCCATGTTTTAAGCAATATAAAGCAGTGCTAAACAACTTTTACCACTATTTAGTATATGTAAACAAAATTGCACACACTAACTAGCACAACTTTGGGCAATGTTGAGCAATACTGGGCAACGTTCAGCAATGTTGGTTAATGTTGAGCAATGTTGGGCAAGTTTGTTCAAAGTTGGGCATAGTTGAACAAAAGCAGGTAAACATGCTCATATCTGCTTTACTGGTCCTTAAGCAGTCTGGTCTGCCCAGTATGAAAATATAAAGCAGTGACAGGCCTCGACCCCAGGATACTGTGCACTATAGTCACAGTACTGAACCACCAAACCATGTCAGTATTTCACTGGTCAGCCTGTATGAAGAAATGTTGATAAGTCTATGCAAAGTGTCTCATGGAAACCCTGCAGGCACAGCATAATCCCTGTCGAGTTATGACACAAAGGTGAGCCCTGCAGTAAAAATATAACTTGATTTTCAACACACATATAGTATAAATTTTAATATTGGGCATGTTCACACACGTTAACAAATGTAGTGGACTTCAGACAGCAACATACTGAAAGGTCACACTGGGCATGCTCACACACTTGAATAAATGAGACAAATGTCAGGCAACAAAACACTGAAAGGCCAAACTGGGCATGCCCACACACTTAGCCCATGTCTGAGTACAGCAGTGGGCCAATCATATCTGGCAGTTGCATGTGTTAACCCAGAAACCTCTCACTATTCACCAATCCTGCCTTGTGCACACAGTTATATGACAACAGACACGTATATAATATATTGGAACCCTGTCATAATCAAATATGTACTACAGATACCTAGGTTATTCATAGAAAGTGGGAAAGCAAAGAAGATAAAAACCTGAAATCAGTATCATCAATAAAGAATGTGCACTCCAAACATTATCATAGGTTCATAGGTTCATAGTTTGATACTAGGCTATCTGCCCTGGGGCATTTATAAGCCTAGCCAGAGTGTGTTTGGCTTTTGCCACCCTTTTAGATTAGTAGACTGTGCCTTTGAATAGTAGGTCACACAAGATAGCCCTTTTACGGTTAGTTTATTGTGCCTCTGTCTAGCAGGGACCCAGAAGTTATCCCAGGGGTAAACCTACAATCTCCCATCCACTGTCAAGATTTCTCTTGAAGAGGGTCAGTGAGGGGCTCTGCCTAACTTGGACTGGGATTCCGTTCCGAGTGAGGGGAGCCACTGGGATATGAATCTGTCCCTCCAGCATATCCTATTTATTACTGTGCTGAGGTTTGAGTCCCTGGAGTGTGTAGCTCTAAGGGATTTGGATATCCTGAGGTTGAGCATGACCATTAATTCTGGGTTGGACATGGCTTTATACGTCAGGCACGATCGCATCTGAGTAGGCGGTAAGCAACTGAGTAGAGCTGGAGTTTCTTTAGCTGAAGTGCATAGGGCATCTGTTTGAGTCCCTTGATCCACTTGGTGAGGTACTTTTGGGGTCATTACAGTTGCTGCAGGTGTCGGGTAAGGTACATCCCAAATGAGGCATTGTATTAAACTATGGGCCTGATGAGTAGAGGGGCACAATGATCTCTCTTGATCTAGATGTGAAACCTTTTGTGATAAGGTGGGCTATATAGAAGGTCTTTCTAACCACTTTGACAACGTGATTGTCAAAGGAGAGAATACTATCTACTTGGGTCCCCAAATCCCTAATTACTTCTTCCGTACATAATGGGTTGCCACCTATGTGGTAATTTGTGGGCACTTTGTTTTTCCCAAAGGGGATGGCTATGCATTTTATGGCATTTAGCTTTAGGCCATGGCTCTGGCACCAGTTAACCATCTCTGTGAGACCCTTTTGCAGGATGCTTGTGTCAGCCAGAGAGTCAATTATGGCACCCAGTTTGCAGTCATCTGCGAACTTGGTCAGCCATAGTCCTCCCATGTTAGCCTGTACCTCAAAGAAATATATACTGAACAAGAGTGGTCCCAGGACTGAGCCTTGTGGGATGCCACTTGTAACTGGTGTAGAGTCTGACATGGCACCTGCAATTCTGACCATGTGGGTGCTATCCCAGTTTACAATCATCTTGTGACATATGTGTTGATATCTAAGCTGGTGAGCTTATTTATGATGCCTGAGTGGGGTATTGTGTTGAAGGCTTTTGTGATGTCCAGGTAGGCTGTGTGGACTACCTTCCCTATGTCTATGGCCCTGGTAACTGTTTCAAAGAAGTTGACCAGGTTCAAGAGGCAAGATCTGCCCTTAACAAAGTTGAATTGGGTAGGATCCAGTGTCTGGAGGTTCCTGATGTCTTTGTTTATGAGTTCCATGATGATATGCTCCATAGCTTTGCAGACCAGGCTTGTCAGGCTTATAGGGCAATAGTATCCAAGGTCCATTGTGGCACCACCTTTGTGGAGCGGGACCACTGTTGCTGTACGCCATTCCTTGGGTACATATCCTGTAGTAAGTCTGATATTGAACAGTGACTTTATGTGAGGGTTAAGTTCTTCATGAAGCAAGTGTAAGACGCAGCCTGGGACACCGTCCGGTCCCATTGATGCTGTGTTATTGCTTTGAAGTGGGCAGCTGTCACCTGTTCCTCTGTGATGTCAGGGAGGCTACATTCTGTTGGGATGGACATTTGCTCTTTTGGGGGGATGTGGGGGAGAAATTTGCACTGAACCTGTCTGGCAGGATGTTGGCAATGTCTGTGGGTTCAGTGTATTTTTTGTCATTATGCACTAACTAAGAGCATATCTGGGAGTTGCCACCCAGGTTCCTGACATAACTAAAGAAGGTCTTGTGAATGTCTTTAGTGTCTTGTGCAATTTTTCTTTTGAAGCTGGCCTTAGATGATTTTATGAGTGATCGTAGTTTCATGCTAGTACTGATCAGAGATGCCTTCCCTTCTTGGGATTTTGCTCTATCATGTAGTAGCCTCCTCCATTTCGTTGTATAGCTTATTTATGGCTGGGGTCCACCAGACAGGTCCCCTTCCTTTGGAGGAGTGAGTCTTGGTTTCATTAGGGATAGCATGATCCATGCATTCCTGTAGGTGTCCATAGAATGTGTTTGTAAAGGATTCTGCGGTTTGAGCTGTATTTTCCACTGGCCCGGGGGCTTTGAAGAATACCACCTCGGTTTTGAGAAGTGTGACGTTTGCTTTTGAGAAGTTATTCACCAGGAATACCTTGGCTGGGTGTGGGGACGGGATATGGATGTCCAGTGAGATAAATGTATGGTCTGACCTTACCAATGAGGGGTACACCTCTAGTGTGGAACATAGAGTCCCCATGTTGGTGATGACCAGGTCCAATATGTTTTCCCCTCTTATGGGGGTGGTGACCAGTTGTTCCATAGCATGTGAGTTTATAAATTCTAGGAACTGTTGGCCAACGGTGTTGGAGCTTGAGTAGTATTCCCAGTCAATGTTTGGGTAGTTGAAGGCACCCAATATAATGGTGTTTGGAGAGACCTTCCATAATATCCAGTGTTCTCAGGAAAGCCGAGTGTGGTCCCTGAGTTGGTGAAGGTGGTCTGTAGCAGGCTATGAACTGAAAGGCAGTTTTGCCCACTGTTAGTTGCACATGGATGGTCTAAGATGCTTTGTGCAGTGCTACTAACCTGGAGATGTGTGTATCGTTGATGTATATGGATACTCCCCCTCCTTTTGTGGTTTGGTCCTGGTTTTGTGGCCGAAAAGCATGGTATGAAGTATAACCTGGTAGTGCTGGGGTGCGTTCGGGAGCCTTGAACCAGATTTCTGTTACTGCACAGATATCGATATTCTCCATACTGAAGAGAGCCTTGAGTGCGTGCATTTTGAGGTGTAGACTTCTGGTGTTGAGCAGCATTACCCTTAGTTTCCTTTACCTTGTATCGTCTATGGAGGTGGGTTTGTTTTTTAAGCCTTGCCTAAAAAAGGCACTATGGGGGAGGCAAGAGTCTTAGCCAGTATTTGAAAGCCCAGGGGTGACAGGTGCAAGCCATCCCTAGTGAAGCAACATGGCTTGTCGAGCATGTCATCCCAGGCTGACAGATACTGGATCCCCTTTGAATGACACCAATACGTCAGGTAACTGTTAAAATTGATCATTTTGTCTTTACACTGTGGCATCATTCTTGGTGACGGTAAGATGCTACACAAGGTCAGGGTCATACCGGCCTGGGCTACATGATCAGAGAGCTCCTCTATGTCTCTTCTTATGTAGTCCAGGGAGGAACATCTCGGGTCATTCACACTAGCATAGACAATGACAGAGTCATATTTGTACTTGCTTTGGAGTGACCTGAGTGCATGTGTTATGTGGCGGATCCTGGCACCTGACAGACAGCTTACTGTGACCTTCTCCTTGTTCAACCTGGTGAGTGGGACATCAGTGTGTCTGATAATAGAGTCACCTATTACAAGTTTATTAGGTGTGTTGTTTAGCCTTAAGGGCAGTGACTGTGTGGCACACTGACTTTGTGAACTATGTGATATGTGTGTATTGTTGTGGGGTAGCAGTTGTTTGGGTGTCTGCTTCGGAGGTCTTTGCTGCTTAGGCAGATTTTTATTTAGAGCCTCCGAGTATGTTTATGTGTGTTTATGTGTTTGGTTTGCTGTTGCTATAGGTCTATGTGAGACTGGATTTGTGGTGTGTGTGGTTACCTTCTCCTCCTGATAGACTGTGCCAGTCATGGGTCGAGAGAGCTCAGCTTCCAGTTTGTCCATATAGTTGCATCTCTCACATATATCTGAGTTTGTTGGGAGGAGGAGAGGGTTGTCTGTGTGCATAAGGCAGTTGTAACATTGCCTGAAAACTCCCATATTCACCAGCTGCACTGGAGAGTAACCACGAAACTGACCTTTGGACATGTCAGGATATTATGATGAAATACTCCTTTGACTGATCAAAAATGATCAGTAGGCTGTTCAGTGTGTAAAAGAGCATAACAGGGGTTTAGTGCTTAAGTTTGTTGGTGTTTTGGAAAGATTATCTGCAAAGGAGTCCAGACAGAACCATGACACTTCCTTCAGCTATGTCATAAATAGCAATGTACACTCATATATGTCCTGAGTCACGGCCAACTATAAATGACTGACAATGCCAACATCCTGTCAGACAGGCCAATACATACATACCCACCTCCCACTGACAAAAGGCCCTATCATCATACCAGGAGATATCACATGCAGAATGGGTAAACAGCTCCTTCCAAAGCAGAAAACATGGCATCAATCGGATTACATTTTTTCCCTATATGTGTCATAAGTGAACTGCAGAACAAACAGACCCTGCACCTGAACAGTCTGTTGAGCCTCACCATCTCTACAGGATACGAAACCGTTGAATGGCTTACAGCAACATATGTCACACTCCACAAGTGTTGGTGCACAGCAGACCATGGGAACTATAGTCTCATAAGCCTATGAAGTCTAATCTGCAAGGCCATGGAGTCCATCATGATTGAAGTCATAAACAGAGCTATTGGAAGCCGACAAACAGACAACCCTTACCATGTCCAGTCTGATGATGTCAGCACCCTACAAATATAGCAGGAGAAATGAAAACACCCAGTAAGGCATATAGCGCATCGTGTTAATGCATATCTCTCTAGTATCATAACATAGTTAGGTAGGGGTTTGAATCGTGTGTGTGTGTGTGTGTGTGTGTGTGTGTGTGTGTGTGTGTGTGTGTGTGTGTGTGTGTGTGTGTGTGTGTGTGTTATGTGTGTTTGTGTGTGTGGAGACTAGGAAAACAAATTAAAAGAGGTATATTCCTCTTTGCCAAGTCTGATGATGTCAGTATCCCACAAATACAGCAGTGGAAATAAAAACATCTAGTAAAGCATATAGCGCATCGTGTTAATGCGTATCTCTCTAGTATCATAACATAGTTAGGTAGTGATTTAAATCCTGCAATTGCTGAGTGTGTGTGTGTGTGTGTGGGGAGATGTATGTGTGTGTGTGATTTCCTTTGAGAGGAGTGACCTTTTTGAAGACTAGGAAAACACATTAAAAGAGGTAAATTCCTCTTTGCCAAGTCTGATGATGTCAGCATCCCACAAATACAGCAGTGGAAATGAAAATTCCCAGTAAAGCATATAGTGCATTGTGTTAATGCGCATCTCTCCAGTATCATAACATGGTTAGGTAGGGGTTTGAATCCTGCAATTGCTGAGTGTGTGTGAGTGACACTGTTGGTCAATGTGCTGTGGGTTTTGCTTTTACTACTGTATGACATATCAGTGAAACAACAGTATGTGCATTGCACACTTCAGGTATCTGTGTGGCAAATACATATATGTACATGTGATCTCAATTAGTTCATAGGTGTGAAGCCTGCTTTCTACATGAATACATCTGTTACCTTTGACAGATTGTGCTGCTGCTTCTCAGACCTTAGGTCACATATGTATGTTTGTGACAAGGCCAGCCAGTGTAGTGATCTGTGGCCTAGGTCATCTGTGTCACACACACCCATGACAGTTTCTGTAGAATAGTGTGAGTGAGGGTACATGCCTGTGGTATATTTCAGACATGTTCAAAAACAACAAAGTCTGTCAGTAATGGACATTCATTACAGGTGTGCAACAACTAAGTGGATATGCACACAGACCCCTTATTGCTTATGTGATACACCGAGGGACTTCAGAATACCTTCAGAAATGTGAATACCAAAGGACAGATGACATAACATGTGGCTGTATGTACACATCGGTACCCCTTCTACATGTCGTGGGCTACTACCTATGTGGTACTGTCAGGATACTATGTTTAGTAAATCTGGATGACTATGCTATAATTGGCTTATAGCTTTACAGCATGGTTGGTCAACAGGTACCTGTCTGTATGATACCCTTGTGGAGGATAAGTGTCTCATCTGGAGAATGCATTGTAGGCCACTGTATGCATTACCAGATGTGGATGGACATATCCCTACTGTGTTTGCTTGTACCTAAGAGGGCTACATGCAAAACAGGAGTGGTCCCAGGAATGGGTGGCGGTCAATACCACTGGTTACTGGTATAGTATTGTACCGGAAGGATCCAAATGCTACTGTGTTTCCTACATGTGTGTGTGTCAGTTGTCAAGACATCAACTAACAATTGGTTATAGTCAGGCTGTTGAGGTTGTGTATACTACCAGACTGCAAACCAATGACCAATATTAACAGTATCACCCAAAGCATAGTGTCAAACCATGTCATACACGCATGTGTACTCAAGTTAAAACATATGTGTAGTAAAATGCATACTGGCCAGCAATAGAAACTATGAAGTGTTAACACTGTGTAATACAGGGCATGTCACCCTTCCCATGTGTCCACTATGCATGTACATGCAGACAGTGCACCTCCACCATGTTCACAAATGTACACCTGCAAATCTGTACAGCACACATCACATACGTACTGTCCAATCACCAATACATGCTGCCAGAACTACACACATCAGCCAAGTGGCACATGGGCGGACAATCCATTTTAGAATTAACACTGGTGTAAACAATACTACATTGATAATCATAGCTTTAATGCATCATGCCTGCTCAGATATACCTACAAGGATATCATTACACTTTACTGTTGACAACATGCTAACATTGCTGCACTGCTATTAAGTCACCCTGTGCATCAGCACCATGTTAGCCTGTTCCTGCATCAATGTTACAGATGACAGGAGGTGGCACAGTTTCATCATATGCACAGGGTGTGTTGTTGGTTTGCCAGAGCCTGACATTGACCCATTCAATCGACATGTATGTGTGTGTGTGAGGGAAAACAGTACAGCATGGGTCAATGTTGATGTAATATGTGTGTGTGTATGTGTTAGCCCTAGGTGTTTGGTTTATGTGTGTGTGTCTGCATGCACAAAGTTCCACCATGTGGCTGCCAAATATGGGAGGTTGTGGGTCAGCCACAGACTGTACCTGCCAGGCTGTACAGATCACTGTCTCTGGACATGGACACAGTACCTGTGCCTGGCAGGGGTGTCACGGACAGTATCGGGTACTAAGCCAGACTGGGTACTATCATCAGAGACAGAGGGATGTCAATTGGACCCATGTGCCTGCTGGGACTGGCCAGAGCCACGTGCATGTGAACTTCTATGATGGTCTAATGATAGCTCAGCCCCAACATTGCTGGGGCTGGTACTGCCACTACGGGAGCGGCTGTGACTTGTGTGTCGTCCATGACGACTGCCAGCTGATGATGTTTCTGGTATACATCCATGTCGATATCTCAGCCATCCTGCACTGTCCTGGCACATGGACATGACATTGTGGAGGACATCTAGTGTCTCCCCCCAACGTCTATAAATGACCTCGGTTTAATTACGGATAGCACCGGCAAGGTCACGGATACTGTTATTGATAGCGGTGTTATGGGCCCTCTGCGCCCTTAGTCCCTGTCTGGTGTACCGTTTCATATGTGCCTGTGCCTGCATTACAGCCTGGAACATACCTGAGGTTGTAAGACCTGTGGGGGCATGTCTGCCATGGGCATTATGACCAGCAGTGCTCCCACGAGAACCCCTGGACATCTACCTATATAGTACCATTCCAGGAGTCTGGGTATGGCTGCTATGAGGGGATGCATGTGCCATAGATACCACACTATCCTGGTCAATGCCTACTGTATGCTGTCCCTCAGCTAAGGCCATTGGTAATGAGGGATGTATTGGCAGTATGAATGTGCGCATAGATGGGGTGGAAAACTGTGTACTGCCAATTGGCGGACCAACGAAAGACCCTGTCAAACCTGTCTGTGCCACAACACATGTATCATTATTTCCACTATTTGTGGCAGTGACTTCAGGTTCCCTGCTGCACTCAACCAACACAACCTCAGCACCTGTGAGAGGAAAGCAGGAAACACACTTTACAATCTGTACATGATGTTAGCACACATGAACACATGCATACATGCATACATGAACACATGCACACATGCACACATGCACACATGAACACATTAACATATGCACACATGCACACATGCACACATGAACACATGCACACATGAACACGAACACATGAACACATGCACACATGCACACAAATACACTACTCAGTAAAGTTGACACACACACACACACACACACACACACACACACACACACACACACACACACACACACACACACACACACACACACACACACACACACACACCAACAGCAATCCAGAACATACTCATTAGTGGTTGATGATGGAGTACAGTATCACAAGCCAAAGAATCCTATCACACATGTCAGCATGCAGGGTGTGTGTTGCTCAACAGCATGCAGTGTGAGTGTAGAGAGTCCTTGTTAATAACAGTATACATGTCTTTGATGCATGTGTGTTGTTCAATGATTGATCTCACCCTGGAACACAATGTGTACATGGACACAACATTGCTGTGCAAGTATTAAATGCTTTCCAATGTTCTGTGCACCATCACTCATAGGTATACATACCATGTCAGGATGCACACAACTATCTGGTGTATAGCAATGAATGCTATGTGTAATACTGTAGTTACTGTAACTGGATGCAGTGTTGTACCATGAGCCATCATCAGGCAGCATCATGTGGTCACTCAAGATCACTAATGTGTGCCATGCTGGCAACTATCTTGCTGTACCTGAACTGCAGCACTTTGTCTACATTAACCATTTCACAGGCAGTTTTTACATGGGTATGTAAGGTGTTCAATAGGGAGCATTGCCTAACATGAATGTGTTGTGTGTTGAAGAGTGTCACACCACCCCATGATAGGCCTCTACCCCTCAGGTATAGTATGTGTACTGCGTGGATGACATTTGGGATACCAGAGTCTGACCTTACAGCAGGTGTCTAAATAGGCCATGTGTATCATATTAACACTGACAGCGTATGACAATGTGGTGTATGTTGTATGCATGTGTATTGCCTCTGCCTATACAATGTCCACTACAGTGTACCACATTTGGTTGGGATGCTCTGTGTATTGCATGTGTTTGAGGCAGCTGCTCATGTTACTGGAATGTGCAGAGTCCCACAGAAAACATGCAGTGCATGCATTATGTGTAGGGGTTTTAGATGTGTATATGGCCTACAACTAACCTATGACATGCGCATGTTATTTGCTATATTAAATGTAGAACACTTACCAGCATGGGTCTGCTGCCTTGCTGTCACACCAGAGGGACCTACAAGGATATGAGACAGTTTGTCAGTGTCACCAACTATGGCATTGCTGCTGTGAGTTTGCAACTTTACAGTAGTACAACATGTGACAGTCACAGGTATACAGATTATGTTCCAAATTATCAGTATTGCACAACACCAGGCTCCACATCTTCTAAATACACAGTGCACATCTGACATATGCATGTTCTAACAATTGAGCTAACAGTAGTCTACAAATATGCCATGTTACCTGCGTGCTTTGAGTCGACTTGCTGGGTGACTCCGGCCTACATGATGACACATGTCTATTGTAGTGGTTGGCCAGGAGCCACCACTCTGAGGAGCAGCTCTTCCACTCTGGTGAGGGGCGGGTGTGACGCTGCACCACCACCTGTGGCAAGCTGTTGTCTGCGGACATCGGAGGCATGCTGCCGGACATGTCTAATTAAATCACTGCAGTGATGGCGTACCTGCTCATAAGTCCAGTTATGCATGCCTACATCATTCACCCGATGGACAACATCTTGCCACAGTGCAATGCGCCCATGCTGGTCCTGGCTGGTTCTGGAGAACAGCAGGGTGTGATGTTGTAGTAGGGTGACTAGGAGTATTTCCTCCTCTTCAGGGGAGTAAGCAGGTTTACGATTGTGAGACATGTCCCTGGAAGACAATAAAACAATAATTGTGAGCAAGTCATGTGTCACATTTAACATTGTAAAGTACAGACATCAATGAAATGCCATATATAGCAACCTATTGGCTGTCAGTAGATACACACTTTTAATACCACATATCAGTGCTCAGCCCACAACTGCCTGACAGTGCCTGGCACATTCTATATATTAAACCATGTTCTGCACAGCGACAAAGTGAAACCAGTATGTAAGACTATACAACAGTACATGGCACACTGTATGTGACACAATGCACCACCTAGCCACAGGAGGTATATATCAAGCTAATGGATGAAGAAAGATGTCATCCATTGCAATGAATGTAAAGTACAGTTACAGTATTACCAGTATAACACAGTAGCCTTTGATGCCAAACTGCTGCCTAACATATGTGCACAGTTGTTGATGTAGGTGGCATACTGCTGTACTAGACTATACATGTTGCTAGATACACACGTATACCCTGTAACACAGACATGATTGGGGACATGGTACAGGCATAATTGCACACACATCAGACATACATACAACACACAAATGTATGCCAACACAGATGAACTTTACCTGTGTACCATACAGTACTGTGTGTCACTACTTACAAAAGCTTATACCTGAGGTATGTAATCTGTGAGGACTACAGGGAAGACACAAAACAGTGTTTCCAAGCAATGTAAACATACACAATACTGTACTGTTTAGGCCTACAGCTTCAGGTAGTACTACAGTTCATATGGGAGTTGGATTCACCAGCAGTACCACTCACTAAGCATACATGTATTGCTTTAGCCTACAGTGGGACACCGCAGTCGACAACATGGGACTACGTCACACCGTATGCCATACTACTTTTTCCTGCCTAGCAATAGCATACACATCTTTTGCTGGGATCACAGCTAGGACAGAACCTACCATGACAGAAACAAATTCACACTAAGCTATCACACCTTTACAGACCTTGCACACATTCACCAACACATTCACCATCACACTCAGTCAACCTCATATAGCAATTATTGCACTAAGTACATGTGTGTGTGCTTCGTGTCATGGGTAGGTAATACACTATTGTCCCTAGGGCCTACATCAGCCTAGCCATACGCTACCCTGGCCTTTGACACACATGTAATTTAATTTCACTTGCCCCTGTCAACCAGAGCCACAGAGGTGATTCCCTGGGTGTATTTCCTATCTCCCAAACAATCATCAGGAGTATTTATGACAACTGCTAATGAGGTGCTTTGTTTGCTATTGATAGATGGTTTGTTCCAGAGTATGGCATGTCTCTGAGTTAGGACTCTATCCCTGCAGCATGTGCTGTTTAGTGAGCTGACAAGGTGTAGGGCCCTAGAGCATGTATCTGGGAGGGATTGTAATATGTTTACATGGAGGATGTCCAACAGCTATGGGTGTGACATAGCTCAGTACATTATGCTGAGGTCACCTCTGGGTAGGCACTATGCAATACAGTGTAGCTGTGGTTTTGTGAGTCGGTCTAAATAGGGCATCTGCTTGAGGCCGGTATTACTCTTTGTGAGGTATATCTGTGGCCTTTCCAGTTGTTGTAGTTGGCATTGTACTCTCCAATGGGTTTAAGTGTGATAAGTAAAGGGGAACACTAACCTATATGTCCCTAGATGACACACCTTTTGTGATGACATGTACCACGTAGACTGAGTACATGACCAGTGTGGCACTGTGATTATCAAAGGGGAGGCTACTGTCCACCTGTGTCCCATGTTCCCTTATCACACCTTCAGTGTTAGGTAGACTACCACCTATGTGGTAGTTAATGGGTACAGTGTTCTGGCAAGAAGAGATGACACTGCAGTGTCAACACTGAGCTTCAGTCCATACCTTGGTCACCAGGCACCTGTCGCAGTAACTATGCCCCATGTCTCTCTCCCTCTATCTATATATATATATCTACATATATATATATATATATATATATATATATATATATATATATATATATATATATATATATATTCCTGGTGGGAATATCACTTATGCAACAGTTGTGAGATATACAGTGATGTAATAATATTGCACAGTATTGTGCAGTCTGCATTGAAGGTGTCCTCAGCCCATGTAGTTTCGCAGGCCTCACTGGCTATAACACTGCAAAACTGACAGAGCATATCCACAGCGTTTAATCACCACATGTCATATACCAGCACTGCATGCTATTTTCTTTTCAACACAGTACAACCTACATAGAAATATGCACATAACAACCTTGAACAATTTATATATGTACACCCTTCACAAACAGTTGCAGTATGTCCCTTGCCCTATGCACATATACAGATACATAGAGATACGTACTGCTGCCACATATGGATGATTCACAGTATGTAGAATACTCTTCATAAACATCTACTGCATGCCAACATATACATATGTGTTACATACCTTTCTTGCTGTGCTCCGTTTGTTTTTAAAGGAAATGTTTTTTTTTTTTCGTATCTCTGTCTGTTGCTCCTTTTTCTGTGTTTCTCTGTCTGTCTGTGTCTGTGTCTCTGCCACTGCCCCTGTCTCTGTCTCTCTCTCTCTCTCTTGCAGCAATGAGATTATTGCATGTGTAGACAGCAAGTACAGCCTGCTTTTCTAGGTATCTGCACATGTGCATGTGATGGCCTCTGCACCAATTGGTGCCCACCATTCACTAATTGCATGCAGCCTGCTGTGTGGTAATTGCACTACTCACTGTCATAGCAGCCCACCGCTATAAAATGCTAGGTTAGGTAGGCGTAGCCCTTTCAGCTTTCCAAAGTAGGGCCCATGCTTGTTTGCTGTGGACACTGTTGTGTCAGTCAGAAGGTTGGTATACTTCTTATCTCTGAAGCTAGCGTTGTAGCCAGTGATTTGCATGGTGTACTCAAACCTGAATGTTGCTGCTTCTAGTACACACTTGTCAGTGTAGAACTTTACTCACCCCTCCACATGCTACACAAGATACATGGGAGTATGCACTTTCTTGTCTGATTAGACAATTAACTGATACTGTGTGGGGTTTGTAAAGTGCTACTGTAACATTATTTCCAGCTAGAATGGCTGGTTTTCATTTCACAGTCATGTCATGCAATTCCACAACAACTGCTGGTAAAGATCCACAGATCAAGAATTTTGTTATGACATTCCTATTTTCCCTTTACATTCACTCGTTGTAATGCATGATATATTTATTACAGCACCAACATGTTGTAAATCTACTGTGGCCTAGTGGTACTTCATGCAGTCTAGTGTGTCCGGGGTTCGAGACTGACAGAGGTGTTTTATTTTGCTGTTGAGCAGAACAAGGGCCCTGCCATGCAGAGTGACTAAGGCATTTTTAAGCAGTTTTAAGCGGGTTTACGTGGGTTTGCGTGACACTTAGCAATACTTAGCTAAGTGCACACATGTGCACACTCGCTCAAACCTACTAACTACTGCTTAAAAGTGCTTATTCTCGCTAACCCCCGCACTAATTTCTTTGAAAGAAAAGAAAATGAGGAGATAGGAAAGTGATGAAAAAGGGGGCGCAAAGAGGGAAAGACAGTAGGGAAACAAGCTCGGGATGTGCAGGACGGCAGTAGGGAAGGTCCATGGCTGCCCATTTCTTTACCAGCAGCAGCTGTGCATATGCAATGAATTTGGTGTGAAATTTGAAACCTTCCACCCCTGAGAGAGGGGTGAGGACAACAAAGTCTGTTGTACTGCCAATTATAATTATCAGTTTACAGGGGATAACTGGCTAGGCTTAAAATGGCTCGCAAGGGCAGTTAGCCTAGAACTAACCTATAACCTATAACCTATAACCTATAACATGTCCAGCGGACATGTGTGCGAAATGGGCAGCTATGTATGGGGCGTAATTTTTTTGTGGGAACAGATTGCGCTTTTATTTATTATTTTTTTTTTTCAGGTGAGAGTGGAAAGTGAGGTAGAGGAAGTAGGTATATTTGGGGAGATAGGTTGGGGAGGTAAACAGACAAGACAAACAAGATGCATACAGGGGCGGGGTATGACACATGGGGTGGGTGAACACAATTGATGGGGACGGATGTTTGGAAATCGCAAGCCCATGAGCCCGCAGATGGTAACAGTGGAACTGAGATCCCCACCCATGGGCAGTCACCACTGCACCTTCACAGCCCCGAGGGTGGCTGTGCTCGGGGCTGCATAGAAGGGGCAGGCTCACCCGTGAGTCACGCACTCTCGCCTCGAGCTGGCATAGGGGATCAGTGACTGAATGCTGGATCTCCCTATGCACCACAGCCCGGACGCTTCGGAGGGTGACAGGTGGCCCTTCTCCACCCACGCTTGCACGGGGGGAGGAGCCCCATCACTTGCAGCACTTCCACCCGAAGGTGGCACATGACCAACGGAGGAGGGGAGCCAGGGCTGGGCACTGGACCTGCTGGTACCAGGTGCATTCGCCAGCTGAGGATGGACAGGTGGGTCCACTGAGACCAGCCTTCCCATACGTTCTGTGATTAGGTATGTTTAATTACAACATAAACAACAGCATTCCAAATTAGTTGTAACAGAATGCAGTAATATTCCCATTAACCCAACACACCAAGGTTCCAACAGTTAAACAGCAAGCATAACACATGCATATATTGAACGACAGTGGACATTCCAACGGCATGCAGGGATGATTGGTGGCAACAGGCCACCAAGACTGTGGTGTTTGATCAGGGCACATGCATCAAAGTAAATGCAGATATTTATAGAACAATAGGACATATGTCCCAACAAATGTTTTGGAATTGGACATACCCATTGAGGTTTGGAATTGCATTGTTTATGCACATACAGTAGGGTGTAGAAAGAAACCTCAATTAACATCTTATAAGTACTTTTAGTCTACACTACATTCCTATTGACTGCAGGTGTATATCCCCTACATGTATTATTACACTTGGCAACATGCATTAGGTTGTGTAATGGGTTTGGCTTGTTCATTATATACCTGACCTATATCTGACATACTAACTGTCCAGGATGCAGATGTTACTGCTACATAGTTATTTATTTTATTTATATTTCTATATCTACATATCTGGATGTGTTCACGTGACATTTTCAGTTAAATTTCTTCAGAACCCTACATTTCGTGTAGCACACTCACATTTCTGGGGAACACATTAACAAGCTACTCCTGTGCCAGATTTACTTATGCATGCCAGCCATTATCTGACTGTTGAGGGCTGTATATATGCTTCATAGCTACTGGCACTTCCATCATCCACTTTATATGGGACTGCCCAACTGTGGGGTGACATCACTTATTACAACAGTACTATTTGTATAATGCAAGGGTACAACAACATTTCAAAGTAAGTGACACAGACACACTCCAAGTATTATAGCTTTATTAATTACATTGCACACTTTTCTACAGGCTATCTCCTTTATTTGATATTACAGTGCATACGGAAGACATATTCAAGACATATTATACCTTTATTAATAGGTTACAACACTCTTTTTCAGGCTCGCTCACTTATTTTATGACAGTACATGCAGAGATATTATTCTGGACTTATTTTACCTTTCTTAATGGGTTACTACACTCTTTTCTGGCTCTCTGACTTATTTTATATAACAGTACATGCAGAGGAATTATTCAGGGAATTTTATGGCTGTATTGGGCTACAACACTTTCTTTCAGGCTCTCTCACCTATTTTATATAACAATACATGAAGAATAATTACTAACCTGCCTGGTGGCACAGCATTAGCAGCCTATTTGCATAGGCTTGCTGATTCGCAGCACGGACACCTGCAGCTGTGAAGTAAATGAAGGGTTATTGAGACATACCTATCCATTATATAGACTAAATTAGCATGTCTTACATATGGCATTCCATGGCAACCTACTCAGTAGTGGGGCATCTTGCATCCCACAGGTCTCCTGTATCCATTAGTTCAGTAGGTCCTGCTTCCATCTCTTCAGGTCTGCATGGTGGTGACGGACATGCTCACCAGTCCGAGGAATGCCTGTGGCACTGGTGAGATCATGAGCTAACCGGTTCCAAGCCTCTGCCTTGTACTCTATCCCTAGGAACTGGCTCTACAGGAGTCTTGTCTCATGATGGTGGACAAGGAGCCAAACCATGTATTTTGACTCCTCGATGCCCCAGCTTTGCACTCGAAAGCAGGTACCCTCTCCAGCACCAGCCATTCTAACTGCAGATGGGAGCTACAATCAGTTATGGTGAGTATTCCCGCCTATGTGTCTTAAATATGCCGCATTTTCCACACTTTTTTGTGATTGGCCATTTTTGAAAATTCTCGGTTGACTGCAGACCTGCTTAGCAATGGTTAATCTACCATTTATAAGTATATGTATGTTAACAGTGGCTGCTTATCCTAAGCTGTCATGGCTTAGTGGTTCAGTACTTTGATTATAGTGCACAGTGTCCCGGGTTCAAACCTTGTCATTGCTTTTTATTTTACTACTGTCCAGACAGGCTAGGGGGTGTGGCTCTGTTTAGGCAACTTTGCTCTACGTTGCTCCACGTTGCCCGACGGTGTGCTGGTTGGTGTGGGGCGCACCTCCGCGCAAACCGATTGCGCTGGGTAAAGCGCTATTTAGCTATGGCAACTATATTGCACTGGGGAAAGTGCTGCTTACCTATGGGCACATATATTGCGCTCGGTAAAGTGCTATTTAGCTATTGGCAAATATATTGCACTGGGTAAAGCGCTATTTAGCTATGGGCAACTAGATTGCGCTGAGTAAAGCCCTGCTTAACTACGGGCAATTATAAGTCAGGACCCTTTATAAATATACATTTTGTTCACTGATACATAGGCCATTTCAATGCTTTTTAGTAAAATGTTATTCATATATGTCAGGACTTATTTGATATACTAATTTAAAACATAAAATAGAAAGGGGAGTGGTGGGACTTGAACCGTGAATGCTTCCTATTTGTGCGAAGGCTCTACCACTATGCTATTGCTATTTAGCTTAGTTTGCATAAACATTCCTTATTATGCTCTTCAATGTCGACATTTCTAACTGCAGCTAAGCAATGGGCACACCCGCACAAACACGCGCAAATACGGACAGCTATATCGGGAATTAGAAAAAAAAAATTAAAAGTTTTACATTTTTATAACTGTGCTGGGGATTTACAATGTGAGGGAGTGTAGTGTTGGGTACATAGACATTTGAGTGGACATGCTCATGTGTGTTGACATTTCACAATTCAGACTCTTGCAGGGACCTTTGGAATGCTCTGCAGTCAGACACGCCCTCTGCCTTCCTGCATGGTCCGTGTTAGACTTGGAGTGGAGTCAGCGTGCCCTCATGAATATGCATGGCACGCTGACGTCATACCATTCAACTGCAGTATCCGAGTAAGACTTATTTAGTCTTACACAGAGAATTTGTGAATCCGGGGGTGGGAGTTACTTGCATGTGTGTCTGTGCATGTATGTGTGTGTGTGTGTGTGTGTGTGTGTGTGTGTGTGTGTGTGTGTGTGTGTGTGTGTGTGTGTGTGTGTGTGTGTGTGAGTGTGTGTGTGTGTCTGTGTGTGTGAAATCAAGTGACATCAAGTGGCATCTATCCAGGAATGATTCTCTGTCTTATGCATCTTGGTTATTGGAATAGGCAATGGCTCTACTGGGATCCAGAAAACGACCATAGGCATTGAAAGAAATTAAGTTATGAGGCCATTTTCATCTTGCCAACACCTCCAGTCAAGGTATATCTCCTGCCTCTAATAGGGTGAAGCAGGTCAAGCCAAAGATAAATTTTAACACCATTCCCATTCAATCAACAAGGTTGTTTTTGAAAGATGCTAGAGTGTCGATCTGTTTGGTATGCAGGGAAGAGGCAAACACTGGGTAATGAATTCCTCCATCACATTTTGGGTATAAGTTTACATTTTTAGCTCTAGTGTTTATAGATCTATTGGTCTTACAAAGATATAAGGGTTCCATAAGGATAGGATATTTAAGACAGTGGAATGGAAGACACAGATTGTTCATCATATAAGATACTATAGGAGACAGGCTACAGAGTCAGAGCTTTAAGTCTGTCTTGATATCCTAGGGTGCTTAGGCCAGTAAGGTTTAATTTAGGAACAGCTGGAAGCTTTTCAGTTGGCTATAAGTCTGGTCAAGTACATACAAAATGGAGTATTACACTTGATATGTTGCCTAGTTAGAGCTGAGTATAGAGGAATAGCATCTTTCAAACTGGATGACATGCCCTTGGTTAATAGTTGTGCTAAACAGAAGAATTTGCTGACTACTGTAGTAGTCAAAAGAGGGGGAGATGTCAACGAAGGTGCTATTGCCACTGATTGTTGTGTCAGTTTTTAGTGGTATGCTGGCTATAATATAGGGAGGAGGCAGAAGTATTTTTTTTTTCACCAAAAGCAATGAAGCAACACTTTTTTGTGATTATGTTTAGTCCTTTCTGTACACCATTGGTTTGTAAAGTTTGCCATTTTTGTGTGGTTTCTGTATCATGGTGTGATTTGAGAATGATGCCAAAAATCTGGTCTTAAGCAAATTTTGTTAGCCATAAGTCAGTTTTAGTTGTTTGGAGGTCAAAGAAATATGCATCAAACAGGAAGGGTTGCAACACCAAACACTGTTGTACACCACTAGTTACTTTTTTGCTTTCCATGGTGATACTTGTTATTTTGCTATGTAGGGTTTACCTTTATGTAGTTCCCAATCCATCTTACCACTTACGGGTCTACATACAGAGTTTTTAGTTTGTTAGCAATAACTGAATGGGGAATGGTGTTAAAAGGCATGGTTACATCCAAATAATCCCTAAAAACTGGGAGACCACCCTTCACAGGTTCTGTAATTTTCTTGAAAAAAAATTCAAGTTGAACAAATGTCAATTACCCTGTGAGAGTCAAGGTGTGAAAGATTTTTGATGCCACATTTAATGAAATCAAATGTAATCCACTCCATAGCCCTACAGATTCAGCTAACTAACCTAAATATTCTACAGTTCCCTGGGTCAGTTGTGAGTCCTCCTTTATTCAGTGAAATACCCAATGGCTAAACTTAAGTTGAACAAGTTCAGGAGGGGTTTTGCAGTTATATATTTGGCACAGATTATACAGCTAGGTATGTTGTCTGGTCCCAGTGACGTGGCACTTTTCAGCTTTGAGGGTGCACTAGGGCATGGTCCTTGCAATCATAAATCGTTAAAGAATCAGGGATTTGCCAAGATTAAAAGGATGTCTTTGGCATGACATTTCCACTAAATCTATCTGTAAGTACATGTGCAACACCCTTGGGATCAGAGCTGGTGATAACACTTTGTAATAATTTAAAACACTGCTAGAACACAGCTCTGAACCCACTGTTGTTCATATTGGTGATAGACTGCATTAACAAACAGGTTATAGGGAAAAGATCAGCAAAGTTGCTAAATGCAGATGATGTGTGCAGCGCAGTGGTGCAGCGGTTAATGGTGTTGCCTCACAACAAGAGGTTCTCCGGTTCGATTCTTGGCAGGGGTGCCTTCTGTGCGGAGTTTGCATGCTCTCCCTGCATTCATGAGGGTTCCCTCCGGGTACTCCAGTTTCCTCCCACATTCTAAAGACATGCTTTTGGAGCATTTCTCCCTGGGCCTCCGCTGAAAACAGGATCTGTAGAACCTAGTCGGACTTTCCCGGTTAACAAATGTTAAATTAAATAAATAAAAATAAAATGTGGCATTATAGGCTGACTCTGAACAAGAACATCAGCAAAGGATAGGGAAATGGAATGCAAAACTGAAGGTATGTGGGATGAAGCAATACAGCTAAGGCAACTGTAATGGTAGCAAATGGGGGAAATCAGAAGAATTTGAGTAGTGGAACAAGTTAATGGCTTGAAGTGTGTGGGAGGGGTGGCTGAGGAGAAGTGAATTCTGAAAGAGGAGCTTAAAACTGGAAACAGAGGAGCTGGGGTCAACAGGCACAGAATGTCAGGGGTAGTGCAGGACAGAATAATGCCAAGGAATCAGACAACTAAGTTGTACAAAACAATGATGTGCCCAATTCTACTACTGTATATGGTACAGAAATGTGGTCAGAAGACAGAGCAGTTGAGAAAGCTAGTGCTGATGGAGATTAAATGTCCGACATGCATGGTAGGATGCAGACTGTGGGGAAGATGAAGAAAGTGGGGGCATCAGACCAAAGTAGCTCCAATTGCAATGAAGGTCAAGTAGAACAGATTAGAGTGGATCAGGCACATTTGCCTCAAAGCAGAAGATAATCTGATGAAGAAGATTTGGGACAGACAGGAAGAAGTAAAGTGGAGACAAGGGTATCAAGGGGTATTAAGTGAAGAGATAGATGGATTTATGAAAAACGATGTGTGAAAGTCAAGCATGACTGTCAAAGAAGGTAGGTGGATGGCAAAGAAATGAGAGAGATGGTGACAGTTATCAAGGCACCCAAACCCTTTGCTGAAAATTGGAATAGATCGGGTTGATTATGATTGCTAGATATTACTTCTAAGATTTATAACATAGCTAAAGAAATATTTATAGCTGTCCTTTTCCTGAGCTGCCAGTTTTTCTTTATGTTCGGTTTTGGTCCTAAAAATAGTAGTTTTTAGTATTTTGCTAATCTCTTTGACTGATTCTTTAAATGGATAGGATTTTAGGAGTTTCATTTCTTCTGTTATAGATCATGTTGATGGAAATGGACAACATGTGGTTTACTTTTCAATTTTCTAGTATATATTGTTCTCATAAGGGGGGGGGGGGTTGGTGTAATGGTTAAAATGTTCACCTTATAACCACAAAGTACAATGTTTGATTTCTCAGCTCAGGTTATTGACTAGACTTAAAATAACCCTTAAAACAATTAGCCTAATGTTTTCCTATGAACTACATGGTCTAAGCATAGACCAGGTATCAAAAATGAACAAGTACTGGAGAAGCAAAAAACAAACCAAAATGAAAACAAAAATGCAGAAAGGTAGCAGTCTGGTGATACAAATCCACAAAATGTGAAGAGGTTTGAACGCAAAATTAGTTTAATAAAGTAAAACGAAAACGCTACTTTATTAAACTAATTTTGCGTTCTAGGTATCAAAAATGAATAAAGATATTAGTCATTGTTAGTGGCTGAATTATTCTTTTGTGCTTAAAAGCTCTCATTTTTGAAAATCCAATCCAAAGATGATAAGACTTGACTCTAAAGGACCTCTGTATTGCTCTTCTATTAAAGTCTCCTAGACAGATGTGCATGACTTCTTTATGAAGTCAGGGTCCCATACTCCAAGAATGCCAGTTTTGTTATAAGTGATTAAATAATGACACTCCTACCTGTTGCCAGTGAAAATAATATGTGCTAACAGAACCTTTCACAGGTTTGATGGCATGTCATTTTGAATAATACTTTGTGTGATGAAAGGAGATACTGCCAGCACAGTTAACTGGAATTTTGTAAATAGTTATATGTCATTGGTGAATATCAAAATGATTTATATAAGATGCTTGTTTTGCAAATCTATTAGAACTATATGTCATGTGTATATCAAACTGTCCTGTACAGATGTTTGTCTTGAAAAGTAATTTTGTAAAGTGCTTGTGTTTAAAATGTACCCCACTGAAAAGAGAACAGATATGTGCATGTAATATAGTAACTGTTTGAATGTACATGTCAACAGAGGAAATTGGAGGGTTAACTTCAATCCAGCAAACTTTAAAAAAATAGCTAAAATTAAATTACGTTATAGGCTACACAATAAAAGACGCTATCTCTCAGGCTTTCAATGCAGCTAGAGACACAGAGTCTGTACTAGGAAGCTTTCTGGTTTGTCCTTGGAGTAAACAAATTGCTACTTTTGAAGCATAAAAATGCAATTGTTTTATGACTTCCACCATCCTGTCTGTATATTTTTGCAGGTAAATGCTAAATGTTGCCAGCTTCTAGCAATGGGAGTTTTGGCCTGGGAACTAGAAGCCAGATGACCAGAAATGATGTCATTCTGCAAGCTATCCCAGCAGTGATATTTTAGATATTAATCTGAGAAGTCTGTTAGTGAGACAGAACATTCTGCAGTCTGTGTTGGACCTGAAAACAACAAGAAAAAACATTCACCACATCTGCCTTGCTCTAATGAAGTAAGTTTCTAGGGAACAGTATAATTCTCTTAGATATAGTGAGTAATATAGTGAAGTTTAGTTTAGAAGTTTTTCTTTATTTGTGTGATCCTGTACTGCAATGTTATTTTACTTATTTCCTGTGATTTTGAACTCTGATGTCACTGTGACTATATATTTAGTATCGTCTTGTTATTTTATTTTGTATTATTAAATATATTTAAACCTTTCATTGTGGCTGATCTGTGAAGAGATATTTAAGTTTTGAGAGTACTTGCATATTTATTTGGTGACACTGGGTGGGCCACTCCTAACAGCCTTGCACTTGGTCAAACTACCATTTGTATTAATAATAATATTACACAGTAAGATTGGACAACCTTTGTTAAGGGCCTTAAAGTGGCTGATAAGGAGTGACTGTGCAGCTGTGACAGCCTTTCCCAGCTGTGTGTGTGTGTGTGTGTGTGTGTGTGTGTGTGTGTGTGTGTGTGTGTGTGTGTGTGTGTGTGTGTGTGTGTGTGTGTGTGTGTGTGTGTGTTTGTTTAAAGCAAACCTCAAAGTGTGTGTGTCAGCTACTTAGTCAGGGACCCAAAGCAGTACCCAAAGCAGTGGTTGGACAGAGAGGGTGCTGAAGGTCTTGGCTTGGTCACTCAGCTGAGATCTCAACTTTATAGCTGTGCAAGTGGGGAGTCTTACTGGGGATCTGGAAGAAGAGGGAGTAACCAGCCCTGGACTGACTGTGGTCTCTGTGTGCTCTTAAAGGAAATTGCACTTGATGCATAGAGCTGCATCTGGAAATACTGTGTGTGCACTTGTCATCCTCTCTGAACATCCCCCACTTTTGCCAGTGGTGAGAATTGAGACTCCTTGATTACTGGTCCAGAGGAGGGTCGTCACACGTTGCACAATGAAAGCTAGAATGAAAGGTGAGCTCTAATCTCTACTGACAGCTTTCTTTTGTGGTCTGCATCAGTACAGTGAAATATGCAAAATTATAATCTCATGGTTAACACACACAGAAAATCTGGCTGTCCCATTTTGGTTGTCAAGTTGTGGTAACATATTAAATGCCTGAATTTCAATGCATGTGGAAAACAGCTTCTGTTTCATTTTTGTCAACTATAGTATTTGGAAATGCTGCAATTGCAGTTTAATCTTATTCTCCAGCTGCTGTCAAATTTAGACTTGCTTGTCATTTAAAAAAGAATATACAATGCATCTTCTTCTTAATCTCTCTCTCCCTGTCTTTCTGCAGACTGAAAAAAAGATCTTACCTGTTTGCCTTCTTTTTTTCTTACAAGGTTTACTTCATTTGTATATTTTATTAATCTCTTGCAGTACATCAAGATAGCATTACATATGTTTTATTTTACATGTAAATATTGCATACTTGATCAGCTATGAACATTAAAACAGACATAAAACGATCAAAAAACATTCATTAACATAATTTTTAACTGTACTGCATTACTTGTTGACATGTTTACCTGCAAAGCCATAATTCTTATTAGACATAATTTTAAAACAAAGGCGCATAATTTTAGATTTTACAATTACAATATGCTCAGGAAGCAGAAGAAACAAACTAATTAATAATTCTACATAATTAAGCATTGCATGATGTGCTATGAAAGGATATTCTCCTGACATAAGTTCCTAAAAAGGTATTTAATGTCAAAGCTGACAAAGGTCAGGTTATGCTATATTTTTTTTTATAAAAGAACAGAGATATCTTTGACAATGTAACACAGCTCAAATTAAAATCAGTAAACTTAAAAAAGCAACCAAATTTATATATTATCTTCTTTGACCTCATCTTTCCAAATATATTTTTTGAAAGTTGACAGTATAATGCCTGTTACAAACTACATTTATTTTACATAACATACCAGTTTTTCATTGAAATGAACATGTTTATGTTTCTGGTAATGTGATGCCATAGAAAGAAATAGAGTACACGTGTTATTGATTGTTCTTATCCATAAAGTGAAATGTAACTGTTTGAAAAGAAAATATCATACCCTACAAAATGATGCCTTTCACCAGGAATGTGTTTGAATTCTTGTTTTTGTAAAGCAGCCCTAGAATTCATTAAGAATTCTACAAAATAATGGGCTGACACACTGTAGCGATTGCAGTCACAGTACAGTTTGACAGGCATCGGTGGCAATAACCTTCAAAGTAGAAAGCAATTTCACTAATAATAGCGCAGCTTGTTATTTAAAGTAGACTATTCTAAGTATGTATCTGATAAAGCTTATTATTCAGTGGGGATTCAAATATCTGCTTTACATTTTAAACACCGCATATTTAAAGCAGACTTACAAAGTCATACTACCTCAAGCTTTTTTTCTTTCTTTTTATATTTTTAAGACTAATACTAAGACAGAACCCACATTTCAAGAATAACATAAAGAAATAGAATTCTAAGGTCTTCCAAAAGATATGTTTGACAGATAGCATATTATATGATGAGTTGTCACTTGCTAGTAACCCAAGTATGCATCAGACCCCAGCATGCATTTGCACTGGTATTTTTTATTGAATTATGTATTGCTTTGCTTTTTCTTGCTTTTTTTTCAGTCAAGGCCTAAGATAGCATGCAAAGAATAAAAAAAAGCTGTAGCATGTTTAAATCAAATGACACAAAGTATTTAATCTGAAATAACACAGGCATACACACCTATACATGCATGCACCCACCTTCCCCAAAACACACAAATTAACACCCCCAAATTAAAGTGCTTGTGACAGTAGTCTGCCAGTCAGTTAACCAAGCAGTTTCAGCTAATATAGTACAGATGAGGCTAACAGCAGAAGGTAAGGATACAGTGAATAAAACACATGGCAAAGGAAGGGTCATAAAAATAGAACGAAGAACAACAATAAAAAGCAGTTACTGTGAAAAATAGCCCTGCGACTCTCATATTTATTTAGTTAAATGGAATCTTTTTAGTAATGGTGAAATGGCGTCATGACTTCAAAAAAGTTCAATTCGGCCAGCATGAAAAGAAAGCAGAACTTTCTCTCATCATAGCTTTGGCAATTCGAAGCATCAATTTTGTCAGTGAAACAACTTTAACTTTCATATTGTGGAAAAGGAAAAAGCAAGTCACACTTAATCATACATACCAGCTGTAATAACTACAAGATAAGAGACTTTTAGGGCTAAGGATTTTTTCCCCTTTTCCCCAAGGTTGACAAACCTTTACAGTTATAGGATGATGTTCTTAGAACTGCATACAAGAGGGCTTAACACTCTGCAGAAGTGAGTATTACTACATTTTTTTGTAAAAGTTGGTGATTTTGTTCACCGTGTTTCTTGTTTCTTTATTTTCAGTTACATTAAAATTGTGTTCATTAAAATATATATTTACTTGAGAGGAAAACTGAAAAAATATATAGAAACTGTAAAGATTAACTGTACCTTAGTTTGTGGACTGATGACTAATTGTACATTATGTGCATTATGTTTCTTCCATTAAAATAAATAAATAAATACATAAATGCAGTTAAAAATCTTGTATATTAACAAAGGTGTACAGGTTTTCAGTGCTATGGTATCTCTAAAAATAACAAACACTACCTAGATATTCTCTGTGCCTCTGCATGTAGAAGAACTTTTCTATGGGACAGGAGACTCCACTGATGTGATTCATTATAAAGAGAGGTCTACTTGAAGAAGTGGTATTATAAGACAAATATGCTTTAAAGGATAGTTTCACTTTACTATTTAAATATTCCAAAAACAATTGCCTAACCAAAGAGCTAAAGCCTCTAATGAAAATGAAAGACAAAGCCTGGAAAACAAGAAAAATGACACCCATCCAATCACCCATGAAAATTACAAATCCTTAAGAAATACCACTAAGCAAGTTATGAGTAGGCAGAAAACTAAACAACTACAAGCAAAGCAAACCTCCTTTTTTCAGTCACCTAAACAATTTTGGAAGGAAGTTAATAAAATAAACAGAAGGACACCCCCCAAAGGAGTCAAACAATCTGGATTACACTCGCACGCCTTGTAGTATTGCACCCTTTCAATTTCTCAAAGAATTCACTAACCTTCCCTGCACCACATCAGAAAATAACGTTTAAACTAATTTCACCCCTATTAAAACAAATTCCACTTGATTCTTCACTTGGATCTGACCATATCAGTCCTTGATTCCTTTATCATGGTAGAAACTACATTGCCACATCCTGTAAACACACTTAAACCTCTGCCTCAGCAACAGCACTTTGCCTGTTATCTGGTAATCCTCTTTTATAAGACCAATGACAAGATTATCTAGTCCCACCTTCAGCAGCCACTTCCAGTCTATTTACCTCCTTCTAACCCTGAACAAAATCTTAGAGAAAATCATCTGTAACCAATTCACCTGTTATCTACAAAAATATCACTTGCTCTGTAAGAAACAACATGGCTTCTGTGCTGACAGGCGCACCATAACAGCACTTTGTGTTTGACAGATGACATTTTATTTATTTTTATTTATTTAACATTTGTTTATCGGGAAAGTCTGACTTGAAACAAAGCCAATTTTCACCGAAGGCCCGGGGAGAAACACTCTTTACTAACATGGATAAAAAGAATGTGACTGTACCTATGTTCATTGACCTAACAAATGAGTTTGATATAGCAGACCACTCAGTTCTGTTTACCCATCTCCAAGACAAAGGTGGCGGTTCAAAGATTTCCTCTCCAACAGAATCTACAGGGTATAGATTGAAATCATGCTCTTCAATACTACTCATGCCTAATCAAGTGTCTTGCTGGGTTCCATCCTTGTTCCTTTATAGTCTCCTATATTCATCAACAAATTGCTCTTAGATCTCTGCTAACTGTCTCCTACTACCCTATACTGATGATTTGGTCATATTATCTATCAACTAAATTAATAATAAACCAGCTTTATAAAGACATCTGTCTACTGCACAATTGGCTCATTTAAAGAAAAAAAAATGTTTCTGAATGCCAAGAAAAAGTACATGTCATTTGGTACCTAAAAAGACTTACCAAATCCTCCAAACCCTACATATCAAATGTCTTATGAATAACCCTACATAAATTATAACATCCTTTTGATATTTAGGGTTTTCTCTTGTAGCATAATTTGAAATACCTCATTAGCATACCTATTTTTCTGTGCCAGCAAAATTTCTCATTCCCTCCCTCACCCAACCAGAACTGTTATAGACAAGACTATATTGCTTGTACAACTTAAATATGATTGTCCCATGTTTCTCTCCTCTTCTGTCATAAGCTCATCTAGTCTTCAGACCCTTCCTAATAACATTTTCAAGTTCATCTCCAGCTCCTCACAAAGTGATCATCGTTGCCTCTCTCTGTCCAAAGCTAAGTAGCTACCCGTTCTGTTCGATGTACTAAGCAACAATGTGCCGGATGAAACAAAATGTATTACTTTAAAGTATCAATATAAATATGAATGTATTATTGTGTTGTGACCTCATTAAAACAGTATAATTCCAGAGTGCTGTATTAAAATATGAACCAGTATTCCTGAATGAAAAAAAAAAGGCTGAACAAGTTTTCTGAAAGAATACTGAACTGTAGTATTCTAAGTGTATCTTACTAGGATTTTAGTGACAGAGCTCTGCAGTCTTTCAACTTTTGAAGTTAGAAAACTGGCAATACACATTTTTTCAGCAGAAAATGTGTCATATAAAATATATAATTTTGCAGCAGCATGAAGAGAAAACAAGAATAGAGCAGGCGAGATTTATTTATTTATGTATTTATTGACATTTGATTACCAGGAGGGTCTGACTGGGTAGGATCCCATTTTAAGCAGAGGCCCAGGGATAAAAGCTCCAAAGTACTGCAAAGCATTTTAAGAACAATAATTTCACAATCTTTAAAAACAATACAAAAAAAAACAACTACAGTTTGAATAATTATACCAAATTAGATGTGAAAACAATAAATAATAATAGATGCAAGTTATATGAGAATATAACTTGAGAATGATTTAATATTTAGAGAAATTTTATGAGATAAAAATTAGGCAAAACTCCCCTTATTAACACCATTCATCTGTTAAATTATGATTAGCAGAGTGGGGCTTGCTGTTGTATTGTTTTGAGGTAAATAACATCTTATTTTTTATGTTTATCTAAATAGCGCCTTGTTAGAGACACACTTTTAAAATTTTTGGTATTTAGTTCTTAGCAAACATTGTTGCTCTTGGTACAGCTGCAAAGAAAAGCAGAGCCAGAATACCTAGAGGGAGACAAGTATAAATGGAGATTGTAGCAGGAAATGTAATCTTTCTGCTAGGCAATAGTTTCAGACTTACACTTGATTTTTAATGAAACATCACTGTGAACATGAATTCTGTTTTTTGTTTACCAGCCACTTAGATGAACATAGTTAGGCTGCGACAGTGAGTTGAAATGTTGTATACAGACTTTCTTTGTAATGATCATGCTTGTAAAAAGTTTCTTCGATGAAAAAAGTAAGGATATATTGAGTCCAGGTGTGAAACTGACAAATTTGTGGCATAAAGAAGTACAGCATCTTCTTCTTTCAGCTTTTCCCAGGTAGGGGTCGCCACAGCAGATCATCTGTCTGCTCATGATTGGTAATGGAGTTTTACAGTGTCGAGTTGCCAGCCCAGGGCCCAACCTTCCACAGAAGGAACACACATGCACACACTCACACCTAAGGCCAATTTAGAGTGTCCAGTCCCACCCACTGCATGTCTATGGGAGGAAACCAGAGCACCTGGAGAAAACCCACGCGACCACAGAGAGGACATGCAGACTCCACACAGAAGGCATCCCAGCTGAGAATTGAACCAGAGAACCTCTTGCTGTGAGATGGCAATGCTAACTGCTGCACCACTGTGGCCGCCCACATTTCATGCATTGGAAGCTGTCATTTTGGATCCCTTGGCCATATATCCTGCCATAGGATAACTTGTCACCCATTTTCCTTTTTCTCCTCTGGAGAATACAGGTTGAGGTTTGTACTTCTTTAAGAAGAAATAGCACATTTTAGGTGAATTTTCATCAGTTTAATGATGTGTAGAGGAGAGAAAATGGCAGTAATCTAATTTTGTGTGCATCCAAGAAAGTGATTGTCTTCCTCATTACTTCCTCATCAAGTTTCCTCACATTTAGGAAATTCACTTTTGAGTGCATATTGCTTCTGGTGATAGTCTCACCTCATGAGCCTTTTTCAAGTTTTTATTTTCTAAGTTAGAAGCTATGAACTTTATTATGAAATAATTATCAGTGTAGTGGCTGGATTTCTTTTTCTTGTTTTTGCAACTCAAGTTTAAAATCGGTTGAGCCAGAAAAGGAGGAATGGGTATTTCATGGACTGATGAGCTTCAGTTCTTCAATGGAGGAATAAGAATAACGTTTTTTCCCTCCAAAATGCTTTAGTTTATAGCATTATTCAAAACACTTCAACGTTTTTCATCATTCTCATTATTGGTCACATATAATTATCAACCATGGGATGGGTAAGCCAGTCTATAACTAAATGGGTTGTTTAATTCAAGCACAAAAAGGGGAATTGGCTATGTTTAAAATGGCCCCCAAGGGCAGCTAGTCTTGTACTTACCTGCGGACCTATGAAACTAGAACAGCAAATCTTCCCCTTGACTCCCTACTTTTGATACTACCCCACCAAGATACCACCTCCCCTCACAATGAAATTTATTACTACAACTTCAGCCTATATCCTCAGAAGCCAAGCCAGAAATGACCCATCTCTCCAAACCTCAGCTGTCAAGTTACATTCTTCCAGCCACAGTTTATCTGTCCTTGCACTGCAATTAAGGCAGTTACTCCATGAGGACATTGTTGAATCTCAGACTACTCACTCTAAATTCAAGTGACATCTATTTGAATGATCAGTTTCATAACTCTCAACCTCTTAACACAAGAAATTTGGACAAAGCCAAAAACAATGGGGAGGGTGGCAAGGACCCCAAAATAGGGACCGATTTTAAATATTGCTCTTATAAACATAGAAAGTTGATGGACTAAAAGTTTTCTTTTAGCATGCATTTTCTAATGTATATTAAATCTGCTGAAACTCAAATGGCTGCCATTATTTATTGACTTTAATCCTAAATGGCTTGCCAAAACACAGACCAAAAATATAAGGCAAAAATCTAGACATCTGAGGGGTATGATCAGATTGCCTGACTGCTGTACATGTCTTAACCAACTAACTTTAATTGTAGGGCCCTTCAACCACATTCTTCTACCCCCCTCTCCACTGTGAGCATGCTATCGTTAATAAAACATAACCTAACTCACCACCACCTCAACCCCTGTCTCTCTCTCTTCATCAACTTCCTCATTTGCCATGTAACCTAGTTCATCCAATCAGCCTGTTTCCTTTATCCTTTTGCAAATATATACATAAGTTTATTATTTTATGTTGCTTCTTTGTATCACTCTGGTTGTTGCATATTGTGTGTAGCTCTTATGCTGTATATTGTTAGAATGTCATATAACCCTGCCCAAGGCTGCAAATTCTGGGATGAGTTCTAACCAGATACATTAATACAAATAAAAAAAGTCAGTATATTTATTTAAAAAAATTAGTTCATTGAAAAATAATGATGATCAGGTCCTACACAATGATAAAACTAGATGAAATACCTGCAACAAAATTGATGCAATCAGGCTATACCCATATAAGTAAACTATGCCAGTCATAAGTTAATCTGTCTTCAAGCAAGTTTGTCAGTGATTGCCACCTTACTGCAGTCACTTAAAAATTCATATGCTATCTAACAGTTGTTGGTGGCTGAGCTGTAAACACAATGCTTGTTTTGGTCCAGTGGTGCAAGGTTTGATTCCCTCAACCTACATTCTCTAACTATGCAGCTGTGCGAAAGTTACTTAACCAAGCACTGTTCTGTGGCTGTGTCTAAAAGTCATCTGTGGTGATCAGTATATGTGTATAGATATATATATATATATATAGACACACACTAAACACACAGGATAAATAATGACACTACAATCTGTGAATTGCTTTAAATGAGATTATATAGTGATTAAACTAATAAACCAGCAATATGTACTGGATAATAACTTTGCATCAAAAAAGACATAGTATATAGAACCAAGATTATGATAAGGTTGTACAGAGGCAATCAGGAACTGTATAAAGAGAAATTCAAACAGATGTAACACACAGAACTACAACTTTTAGCAGTTACATTAAGTTGTGAAGGAAATGAACCATTTTGGAAACATTTGTGTAAACAAATTCATTGCTGTGCTTTCAGAGAAGCAATCTGAATTTGAATAACTTGGCTTTCAAAGGAATATACTGCCACTAATAAAAAGTAAGATTCTAATTCAGCATGGGATAGCTTGAAATACACTTAGCAACACTCACCTGGCATGCATAAGTGTTAAAATATGTTATAATTAACCACTTATCTTAATAAAGGAAGAAATACACTTGAAACTCAAATGTTATTGCATGTGTCATGTGACATATGTAACATGAAGCAACATCCTGGCTTTACTTACATTTTCAAAGTATTGTATGGAGTCAAATAAAACTTTCATGTATGTTGCCGTCTTAAAAGTGGCACACTTTTTATTTATTTGTATTTATTGACAGATACTGAAATTTCTTAAGATTATTGCAAATACATTGTGAAACATTCTCTCACTCTCTCTCTCTCTCTATATATATATACATATATACATATATACACATATATATAAATTTCAAGGTTTCAAAATGTCGATTTTCTTATGGTCGAGACCATAAGATCAAAGTTTTCAAACTTCGACCATTTAAATGGAGATCGCTGTACAGTACAGAATGGTATATTAACTGTTTTCCTCACTGCAGTGCAATCTCATAGTTGGTATATTTAATTAGCAGTGGGTGTGAGGTGCAAAAATGTAAAAAAAAAAAAGACTTTTATGTTTTTATTTTTTTTATTTAAATTTTGAAGTTTCAAAACATATATGTGTATATATATATATATATATATATATAGAGAGAGAGAGAGAGAGAGAGAAATATATCTATCTATCTATATATATATATATATATATATATATATATATATATATATATATATATATATATATATATATATATATATATATATATATGGTTCTACTACGGTTGATTGAAAACTCACTTGTTTGAAAATGAAATTACTAGGACCACTTCACTGAAAGCTCACTTTACTGAAAACTCACTTGACTGAAACTCATTTTGTTGAAAGTCATAAATGGCCTTTTCCCCACTGTAGTGTGACCCTGGAGTTAATATATAAAGTAAGGGGGATGGGGGGCACAGCTTCCCACATTGGGGGGTGTGGGGGCAAAGCCCCCCACATATCTTGGTTATATATTCTCTTTTGGAAACATTTATTACACTTGTAAGTATCACTGCATATAGTTTAAAATGTTTATAATATGTGGGGGGATGTGCTCCCCACACCCCCCCTTACTTTATATACTAACTCCAGGGTCGCACTACAGTGGGGAAAAGGCCATTTATGACTTTCAATGAAATGAGTTTCAAAGAAATGAGTTTTCAGTGAAATGAGTTTTCAGTGAAGTGGTCCTAATAATTTCAATTTCAGTCAAGTGAGTTTTCCATCAACCGTAGTTGACCCATATAAATATATATAGGTTCATAGTTTCATAGATTGGTACTAGGCTATCTACCCTAGGGCCTATACAAGCCTAGCCATAACAATTCCCTGGCTATTTATTTAGATATTTCTTCCCATGGTATTTACTTCCCTGGACACCTGTCTAGCAGGGCGACTGACGTGATCCCCAGGGTGAATTTCCTATCTCCTATCCAATCATCAAGGTTCCTTTTGAAGATGGCTAAAGAGGCGGTATGCTTGACATGTATGGGCAGTCTATTCCAGAGTCTGGGGAGTCTTTGGGTCAAGAACCTATCCCTCCAGCATGTTTTGTTCATTGTGATGACCAGGTTTAGATCCCTGGAGAGTGTGTCTCTGAGGTATTGGGATTTCTTTAAGTGTAGCATGTCCAGTAGCTCTGGGTTTGACATGGCCTTGTATGTTAAGCAGAGATCACCTCTGAGTAGACGATATGTGACAGAGTATAGGTGGAGTTTTTTTAGATGGTCAGCATAGGGCATCTGCTTTAGGCCTGTGATTCTTTTAGTGAGTTATTTCTGCAGTCTTTCCAGTTGTTGCAGATGTCTTGAGAGGTACATACCAAATGGGACACTGTATTCTATAATGGTTCTAATGAGGGATGAGTACAGTGGGACAATTACCTCCTTTTTTCTGGATGAAAAGCCCTTAATGACAAGGTGTGCCACATAAAGGATTTCCTGACTGTTGTGGCGATGTGGTTATCGAAGGTAAGACCACTGTTCACCTGTGTCTCTTAGTCTCTTATCACACTTTCAGTGTTTAGTGTACTGCCACCTATGTTGTAATTCACGGGTACATGTTTTTTTTCCAAAGGGGATAACTATACATTTCTTGGCATTGAGCTTGAGCCCATGACTCTGGTACCAAGCATCTGTTTCTGTAAGGCCCTTTTGTAGACTATCCACATCATTTGGGGATTCAGTAATGGCGCCCAGTTTGCAGTCATCTGTGAACTTTGTTAGCCAGAGTCCCTTAGTGCCGGCCTGTACTTCAGAGAAGTAGATGCCAAGCAAGAGCGGTCCCAGGACTGAACCCTGAGGTACTCCACCTGTCACTTGTCTGGAGCTGGATTTGGAGTCGGCTACTTTTACAGTGTGGGTTCTGTCAGTAAGCCAGTTGGCAACCCATCGAGTGATTTAGGGATTAATGCCCAGCTTAGTAAGTTTATGGCAAAGGAACACCAGATTGGCTTCCTTTTTTTGGAGGAGAGCATCTTGGTTCTATTGGGGATGGCATGATTCATGCACTAGTGGATGTGCTCATCCAGTGCCTTACTGTAGGATTCAGCGGTCAAACTTTTAGTTCCCGTCTGCATGGGTGTCATGAATTTGTCTTTGGAGAAGTTTTTTATGGAGGTTTCCTTACTGGGGGGTGGGGGTGGGTTGTGGATGTCAAGTGTGATTTGCTTATGGTCAGACCTGACCAACGAGGGTGTGACCATAGGTGTGTAGCATCAATTTCCCATGTTGGTAATGACCAGGTTTAGGATAATGGAGCCCCTGGTGGGACTAAGTATTAGTTGATCCAGGGTGTTGGAATTTATGAATTCCAAGAACCGTTGGGCAAAGGTGTCGGTACACAAGTAGTTTTCCCAGTTAATAGTAGGGTAGTTGAAATCACCCAGTATTAGGGTGTTTGTTTGTATCTTAATATTTTCCTGTATGTTTAGAAAGGTGTAGTGAGAATTTTGGGGCATGGTGGGGGATCTGTAGCAAGCTACAATTTGGATTTCAGTCTTACCTAGTGTTAGTTGCACCTGGAGATTTTCAGATGCATTGTGTTGGGCAACTAGCCTGGTGTTGTGAATATCCTTGGTGAATATGGACACTTCTCCACCTTTAGTGTTTTGATCCTGGTTTGGTGGCTGAAAAGTGTGTTAAGAATTGTAGCCCGGTATTGCAGGGGTGCTCACTGGAGCCTTGAACCAGGTCTCAGTTACTACACAGATATCGATGTTCTCGAGAGGGTGCATTTTGAGGTTTAGACTTCTAGCATTGAGTAGCATTACCTTCAGATTTTGCATGCTTGTACCTGTTCGGTGGTGGTTTTGTCTTTTGAACTTTGCCTAAAAATGGCACTATAGGGTTGGCAAGAGCCCTAGCCAGTAACCTGAATCCCAGGGTTGACCGGTGCAGAACATCTCTGGCAAAGTATTGTGGTCTGTTGATCATGTTGTCCCAGGCAGACAGATACTGGATCCCCTTTGAATGACACCAGAAGCTTAGCCAATTGTTGAAGTCAATCATTTTGTCCTTATACTGTGGTATCATTCTGGGTGAAGGCAGTATGCTACTCAAGGCTAGGGTCATACCTGCCTGGGCCACATGATCTGAGAGCTCTTCCATGTCTCTTTTCATGTACTCCAGGGAGGTAAGTCTCATGTCATTCACTCCAACATGGCAATGACAGAGTCATATTTGTACTTGCTGTGGAGTGACTTGAGTGCATACGTTATGTGGTGGATCCTGGCACCCAACAGGCAGCTGGCTGTAATTTTCTCCTTGTTCAGCCTGGTGAGTGGGACATCAGTGTGCCTGACTATAGAGTCACCTGTGACCAAAGTGTTGGGTACATTGTCTTGCCTTAGGGGGTGTTGGGTGGCACACTGGTATTGTGAGTTATGTGACACTTTGATTGTGATTGGAGTTTGCTTGCATTTCAGCTTTGGAGGTCCTTGTTGCTTGGGCAGGTTAATGTTAAGGGCCTCCACATATGTGGGTTTAGTGTTGCTATGTGTGGGTGTTGGTGGTGTGGGTTTAGAAGGGCTATGTGTTGCTTGAGGTGTAGTGTGGGTGTTAACCTTCTCCTCTTGACTGTCTAGTACAATCTTGGGTGGAGAGAGCTTTGCTTCCTGTTTGGCTATGTAAGTGCATCTCTCGCGGGTTGTAGTGTTGGGTGGTAGGAGAAGAGGGTTGTCTGTGTACATGAGGCAATTGCTGCATTGCCCCAGTATGCCCAGATTCACCAGGTGGACAGGAGAAATCACCAGAAGTTGACCCTTGGACATGCCTGGTTTGGTGCTTTTTTTTTTTTTTGTAAAGTACAAGAGCTGTTTTCCCTTACCTTAGCAAGGAACTTTGCAATTATAGGCTGTTTAGTGCCTACGATTAATTTCTCCTTATTAACAAGGAGAGTTGAGTGCTTTTATCAGTTTAAGACTTCCTAGTGCTTTCCAGCAGGTATTAGAGCAAGTGCTAGTCACAGGGATGCTTAAAGGTAAGATGAAAAAAATGGTTTATCCTAAACACTGCAGTGCGCACTAGAGGAGTTAGATGTGAAAGTAGGTAACTTAAGTTTTACCTGTCTAAACAGTTATGTTTTAGTGGAGAGTCGCTATTTTTAAAACAGCAAGATTGATTGAAAGGGGGTGGTCACTTTTGTATTCTGGTACTATGGAATACAGTAGGATGGCCAATAAATGTAAATAGTTGAAGGGGAGTGATTTCACATAACGATAATTTTGTGTTACTCACACAAGCCAGTAAAAACAGAGAGGAAATGAGATATATGGTCAAATGAACACACACACTATATATATATATATCTATATATATATATATATATATATATATATATATATATATATATATATATATATATATGTGTGTGTGTGTGTGTGTGTGTGTGTGTGTGTGTGTGTGTATGTGTTTGCAAAGTAGTTTATCAGCTTTTCCATCATGGCACAAGTAAATTATTGTTGGTGGTACTTTTCACTGATTTATCCAGTTCATTAAACTGACTTGAAAACATTTAATACCAAGAAAAGAGGAAAATGATCTGGCTGCAGCTGCACGCTACCCAATGTGAATGTTAAACACCGAAGTTAAATAGTTAAGCTGTCTTCCTCACAAGTATAGGCTCAAAGAATCAGCATAGATCTCTGGTCAGTCTGTGGAGTTTCCATGTTCTCTTTATGTCTATGTGAATTCCTTTAGGTACCCTGTTTTTTTTCTCCAAAAAGCATGATGGTTGATTGGCATCTCAAAAGTTTGCTTTATATTTTGCCTTTGCTCTTCTAATCCAAGACACAGTTGAAAAAACTCCATGCTGACCATTCCATATACATGAGTAAAACACAATCAAACATTAAACAAATTAAATAAACTCTGTGTTGCTTCAGAATGTATAACAGGTATTATGCACAAAATATGCATCTTTATTTATTTATTTATTTGCTTGTTTATTTTGTTGCTTTAAAATGATGTACTACTTAAGCACTTGAAAAAGTTTTACATAGTAAATGTTGGTTGATCTACACTGATACATATATATATATATATATATATATATATATATATATATATATATATATATACACACAAAGAAAAAATGGTTTACCTTCATGTGTGAGCTTTGCACACGGGCAAACAGCAAATGTTCGAAAGGACGTTTGCAAAGTTTGCAAACGTCAAACACAAAAAGGTTCAAATGTGCAATGAGCGAATGCACAGTGGCATTCTCTCATTGCAGATTCGGCATTATGGGGAGGATTGTACTATAGTGGGGATTGGAAAATGGCCCTTTCCCCACTGTAGTGTGATCTTGGAGTTAGAATATTAAAGTAGGGGGTTGTGGGGGTGCAGGCCCCCACATGGAGGGCACTTGGGGGTTCCCCCATTCTTTACACTTCATTACATTTTTTTTTCGACATTTATGTTCGAACATCAGCAAATCTGAATTTCGATTTGTTGATTTTCGAACATTGGAAATTGTCTCAATTTTGTTTTTTGAAGTTGCAATTCTCTCATATGAGCAATCGCACGAGTGTGTTTCGCCTTTGTAAAGGTAAACCAAAAAAAAACTGCTTATATGGGACAACAAAATAAAAAATCAAAAGTATTCTTGAAACAATTTCTTTACCACCCTAATATATAAACATGTTGAAAATAACGATATAAGACCACAAACGTTCTTTTGTTTGCCATTATTTAAACCTTGTGAGAACTTATCAACTCAAGTGTTTCCTTCTGCCTAATTTTTGCTTATCTGTTTACATCTACAGTGTTTGTCTCACTCAGTAAATGCAGTTTTTGAGGTGTCATAAATTGACTAGTTTTAATTAGCATTTTGTATTTGCATTAAAAAAAAAAAAAAAAACAAAGAAAAAAGGCTGTATGTTGTATAGTTTTCCTAGCACACTCAGTTAAACATCACCTCTCTGACCTAGCTGCTCTCCACCTCTAAATGTAATAATACACTGAAATAGCGCACTTGAGCATAGAAGTAAATTGCACTGACAGGATTAGCTTATCAGTGGCAAAAACCTCAGGTTACATTTCTTTGGTGGATATCCTTTTTTAACATTGTGGGTGGTCAGTGACCCATGTTTAGCATTAGCTGTAGCTCTTTGTATTCCTTTGCTGTCTACATTAAGCATAACTGCTTGGCTCTCTAGTAATGCCAGTTCCCAGAAACATAAGTCAGTCATTTTATACTGCACACCCTTTCATATCATGTATGCCTTCTTAACAGTAATTAGAATTGCTTAACAGACTGATAACAGTGAAAAAAACTCTGCTATGTTACCAATGAGAACGACAGAAATCAAAAACTTCTTAAGCAACCACCAGGTGATTCCAATCAAAGCTTCCTTCCAAACAAAATACAGGCTCATTGCTTCTCTTTTTTCATGTAAAACAATGTGTTCAACGTTTTCTTAGGCAGCCAGTATAAATCTGAAAAGAAAATGGAATGCAGTAGCTGAAGGTAAACAGAAGCACTACATCATTGTACCTCCGGAAAACACATAGTGATAAAAAAAATTGTTTCACTGTCACATATTATTTTATGCAATAATCTGAGACTCCAGCATGAGCAAGCATCATTGCACATTAGTTTGTTTTTATGGCACTACCAATATATTAATATCTGATTTTTTTTCTTAACAATTTGAAAATTAAGTCAGATGATTGAGTTTCCTTTAACAGAGTAACATGAAAAAGAAATAAGCTTATACTGAAGAGGTGATACACTATCAACTCCCCACCCAAAAAATTTATATATTTTTCTATGTGTTTCATATAGTCTTTTGTACCAGAGACATTAACAAATGCAAATAAGTTTCTCAGTGGTGGCATAAAGGACAGAAAGAAAGGTATTCCTACCTCATTTAGTAATCTTACATTATTAAATGAAGCAGAAATACCTTTGTTTATGTCCTTTATGTCACCACTGAGAAACTTTAGCAATCTTACATTATTGACAGCCGCGGTGGTGCAGCGGTTAGTTTGTCGCCTCACAGCAAGAGGTTTTCCCGTTCAATTCTCATCTGGAGCACCTTCTGTGTGGAGTCTGTATGTCCTTCCCATGGTCGAGTAATGTTAAAGGCATGCAGGTAGGCACGAGCATGAATGGGCATGCCTTCGTTGAAGGTTGGGCGTCGGGCTGGCAACTCTGCAACGTAAAAATCCACTGCCAATAATGAGCGGACCAGAGTTCCGCTGTGGCAACCCCTAACCGTGAAATGCCGAAAGTCTTAGTAATCTTACATTATTGCTTTTGAACAACCATGATGCATAGCAATCAGATGTCAGTGAACAAGAAGCATGTTGAAAAGGTGGCCTGGCCACAAGTAAAAGTAAGCATAACATTTGTTGCTAATTTAAATGTTGTTTTGAAACCAAATAAAGTCAGGCTGGCACCACTGCAAAAAGTGTGAAACCATATATGTTTAACTTCTTTCTAGCCTGAAACAGCTGTGGTGCCCTATGTCTAGGGACACATGTCAATGAAAACAGAAGTCAAAGTTGTTTAAAGATGATGCTTAGGCACTGGCCAGTTAAAATATACAAGAAAAATATTAAGAGCACTCCAAGTCATTTTTATAACATTTCCACTGCAAATATAGCAAGTTATTTATGGAAGCAGTCATCATATAAGTTGCAGTCTGTCATGGTTTGATTCATGCATCCCACAGGTATGTTTGGAGTTACACTGAGAATATCACTAACATAGTAACAAGCTAATGGACCATGTTGAAGAAATTATATTTTTCTTGTAAATCTTGCAAAAAAGTAACTAAAAAAACTTTAGTCTGAAATAGCAATATTAGCTCTACTGACAACTGAAGTACTACAAATTCACAAATCACAAAGCTTGCTAGTTAATACTTTTAACTGAATTAACCATCTTAGAATTTTTAGATGTAATTGTACTTCCTGTCACCATTACTTCAAAAGTGAAAAAAAAATAATAATGTGCTGGTTATTGTTGGACAAACTGGTTCATAGGCTAGTTGAGACATCAATCCTCTGAAATGAAATATAAGTAGGGGTGTTCAGATGTAAATCACATCCATGTTCATATAGCAATTGCATTAGAAATGTGTTTGTGTTCTCGTATTCGAGACAACTTTCATGGGACAAGGATAATGATGATGAAGAATGGAATCTGAAAGATAACAATTGTTATAAAAGTAAGCATTAAATTCATTACTGTTGCACTTCTTGAACAGAAATCAAGACCTTAAACAGTTGTTGACTCCCACATCAGATGCTCATAAGAATAAAAATAAATTGACCATGGTACATAAAACAGACAAGGATAAACTTGCAGAAGGTTATGCAGGAAATAATGAGAATGCAGTTGGGTGATAAAATTCTTCATTAAAGAATGGCTGACTATAAACATGAAGGAAAAAGTAGAGTTCTGGCTCTAGCTTGCCTCTTTTGGAATCCTGGGTTGACTGGGGGTGAGATGAACAAATTCGTCAATATGCCTAATCTGTGTCTCAGAAGGATAGAGCCCTGATGATGATGCAGGAAGAAAGAGTGAACTGGACATTGTAGGGCCTGAAGTGAGTTGCAAGTGTCAAGAAAGGAGATGCTGCTAGCACAGCTATCTGGAATTTTGTAAATAATTATATGCCATTTGTGAATATCAACATGATCTATATAAGATGCTTGTGTTACAAATGTATTAGAACTGTAGGTTATGTGTATATCAAACTGCTGATACAGAAGTGTGTGTTGAAAATGTTTTTGCAAAGTGCTGTTTGAAATGTAATCACAGTGTGCCCTACTGGAATAGAACAGAAATGCACATGCACTATTGTAACTGTTTAAATACTTATATTTTAATAGTGGAAACTAGAATACAGGAGGTTAACCTCAGTCTAGTAAGTTTTAGAAAAAAACAATAAAAAAAAAAAACTGAAATTAAATTACTTTATGGTTAGGCTGTGAAAAATGATATATTTCAGTTATCAATGTAACAGAGACACAATGGGCAGGATTCACGAAGGCTTGCACGGAGTGTAAGAGACATGCAACACTCCATGCAAGCCTCGCGATCCAGGAACAGCCCTAAACTCCGTGTAAGAGACCAGCAAAAACGTCTTTTACACGGACTGGGCGTGGACATGCTAAATACCTCACTTGCAGCCGAAAGGTATGCAAATGAGGTATATTAGCGATCCACGAAGCAGAAACCAGTCCGTGTAAGAGACGTTTTAGCTGCAGAAATGTACTCAGTTGACAACTGAGTACGTTTCTGCAAATTCCACAACGGAGCCATGTCAGCTCCAAAAAAAGGGTGCATATGACTCAGGCAACATGCCAATGGCCAAATATGTGGCCATTGGCAATATAACCCGATGCCAAAATATTAAAAATATAACCCAGCACAGCCCCGCGCAAACGGGCTGCGCTGTATAAAACATGAAAATGAAGGTTATAAACCCACAAATGTGGGTTTCATGCAATACATGGAATGACAATGCAGGGACCAGCAGACCAAAAACAACATGGCCACCATGTAGTGGTTGCTAAGGGGGGAAGCTGAGTCTAAGACATGTAACTAAGCATTAGTAGGCAATCTCATGTAAATGAGGGTTAGGATACTGAATCTCACAGTAACACAGCAAATGAGCACAGTCTGAGTAGTGTAAGAGATACATAAGGGGGAGGAATAGAGTAGGAGATAGGTGACATCACAGGGGGGAATGGTAGAAAGAAATGCAGTTCATTGGAGGCCAGTGTAACATGACAGATGACAGACACAGATCATGGAAAGAGGTGTGCCACTAGATAAGTCATGGAAAGTCAAGAAATGGAAGGTGTACACTGTTACTTACACCAAAGTTTCTTGCTGGGCGTGCATGCGTGCGCCATGAAGCGCGAGTAGGGCAGTGTGCGTGCGTGTAAGGCAGACTGAGCATGTGGGAGCATGTTGGGAGATGTTTAACACTGTTTGCATGGGTGTATGTGCATTTTAACCTGAATAAGTAGATTCTGAACCGTGTAAGCACATATGCACGCGTGTAAGCCACTGAGAGCGTGTTTCTGATAGTATGCACGTTGCTCCCCCCTGAGGAAACAGAGAGGAAAAAGGAAGCAACAGAATTAATAGGAAGCTAGCAGGGATAACTGCTGAAGCTAGCAGGTGAAAACAATTAGCAATTACACAGGCAGAATAGTAGCCCAGCCCAGCACTTAAAACTCTGCAAACAGTAGTGCAGGATGTTTCCCTTAAGAGACACTGCAAGACAGGAGTAAGCTAATAGAAGTGAAAACTGAAAAAGCTGAACTCAGAGCAGAAATGTTAGGGGCTGCCATAGCTGTCATAATGAGACATAGGTGACTTGCTGACGGTGGTGACAATGCAGATGGTGCCAGACAACCCACAGTGAGGAGACGGAGAAGAGTGTACAGGCCCAGGGTCACCTACCACGGGTTACATGAGCTGGAGATAGTAGAGCGCTATAGAGTGGACAGAGAGCTCCTGCAGCAAATTGTTGAGCTGTGCAGGCCACGCCTCACACACAGAACCAACAGAGGGGAACCCATCCCAGTGGAAACCAAGGTATGTGTTGGCCTAAGAATATTAGCAACAGGTACCTTCCAGAGACCAACTGGCAATATGATGGGGATATCACAGGCATCAGCCTCCAGGGTACTGCACCAGTTCCTGGATGCCATGTCAGCACATGTCGGTGATCATGTATATTTCCCCAATGCCTGTGAGGTATTGGCCAGCAATATGCATCTCTTCCAGCAAATAGCAGAATACCCTGAGGTAGTGGGTGCAATAGACTGCACGCACATACACATCAAAGCACCAGCCGTTGAGTGGGGTAGGGCCTACATTAACCGCAAGGGCTTCCCCTCCATCGACTGCCAGGTCATGTGTGATGCCCAGGGCATAATAATGAATGTGTGTGCTGGCTGCCCTGGGAGTTACCACGATTCCCACATCTGGCATTTGACGCAGCTGTACTAGACATTTGCCAATGGGGACATCCCACATGGACACCTAGTCGGGGATGCAGGTTATGCACTGGAGCCGTGGCTGATGACACCCATCAGAAACGCACACACACCTGAACAGGAACGCCATAATGAGGCACACGCACAAACACGTAATGTAATAGAGCTTGTGTTTGGGCTGCTCAAGTCACGGTTCCGGTGTCTGGACACATCTGGTGGAGCCTTGCAGTACACACCAACTACATGTACCCAAATTGTCATGGTATGTGCTATGCTACATAATATGATCTTGTGAAAACAGCTGCAGCAGGACCAGCATAGGGCCGGGCCAAACAGCCCCCCACCATTGCCAAGGCCATCACAGGCAGAGCATAACTCGGAGGAGGAACAACCTGAGCCTGCCCCAGTAGGCAGAAGGAGGCGTGCCCAGTATGCCCTGGCCTTGGCAAAGAGGCAATGCATAGCACATACACTGGCTCAGTAGGAACCCTGGGAATGATACCCCCTCTGACTCACTCAAATAATAACATGGATGCCTAAAATGACATGACCTGCTCACAAACATGTACAGGGAAGTGTAATATGCGCATCCGACAGAGGCAGCCCTACAGCACCACCTGAGGCATGAATGCCATGTGTTAAGTAATGTAACACTATGTACTATATGCACACATGAGCACCCTGACTAACATCCACCCTCACCAAGCATGAAGCCACAAAATGACGATGGGATGATCAAGTGCAATAACTGGCTGAAGTAATGCAGTTAGTCAAAGGGGAGCCAATGTGTTTCAGGCTAGGAAGACATGCGGAGATTGACATGAGGCACCACCTGCTAGGGGTGGTGTGCACCTATCATGCCATGCCCCATGGATACTGGCAAAGGCTGTCAGTACCCACAGCATGCCCTGAATAGGTAAGTCTCAAAACACAAACCCATCTTCATAGGTTCTATAAAGGATAGGAACCTAGATGTAATGCTACCCAATGACAGATGTCTAAACAGCAAGATGTGTGCAGTGTAAATGCACACAGTATAGAGAATGTAGATACCAGTCCTGTAATAGAGAACTGGGTCAAGGCTCACATCAGCACTCTAACACTACCAGGTCACACCTCATACTGTGCTGTACAGCCGCAAAACATGGAACAAGCTACAAAAGGAGAGTGACTAGCAAGAAATGGCAAGGATAACCACACCCCCATGTTGGTACCACAACAAGAAGCAGCATGGGTTAGCCATGGTCAAATGCCAATGGCTAAAACCGCCTCCCAGTATATAGCCTGCTGCAGACTACTGTCCTAATACCAGGAACTGCACCTGGCCTATGTCAGAATACATGAATATATCAAGCCCCCCAAACCACATTATATTGCTTGACTGAAAATACCCAGACATACACCGGGAGCATTATACTAGCACCAACACAGTAGGAGAAAATTACCCAGAATCCATAAACCAAAATGCCCAGGAACAATGTACCACTCCCACAAGAGGGGTAAGCATACTGGATGTGATAATCAGCAACATGTGTACTGGATGGCAAGATGAGAAGTGTACCCCTCACTGGTAAGACCAGACCATAGAGTAATCACACTGGATATACACATCCTGACCCCAGTCCCTGGCCAGAATACCACAGTGAAAAACATGTGTAAAGCATAGGTTGCAGCCCTCAAAACCAATGTTGAATCCACAAAAGGGCCTGTGCAAGTGCAGAATATTGGACACACCACAGAACATGTTATACAGGCATTCCATGAACACAGCCAGGAATGCTTGGAGTATGCAATCACAAATAACAACAACACACAATGCCATACACGCAGGCATCTGGCATGCTGGACTCCAGCCATTACCAAACCATGCAAGAGAATGAGGAAGCTACCACATGATAGAGCAAACATAAAAAGGGAAGTAATCACTGACCAGTAGTATGGCAATAACATATGTCTTCACATACAATCCACTAAGTCCAGCCACAACAAGTAGAATCTGTGAATCCAGAGGCAATGTGACACCAGTCCCAAGTACACAGACAACCACAACACCCCCCAATAAATACAAATATATGTGATAGATGCATCCATGTATCCAAACCAGAGGTTGAGCTCCATCAACTCAGTGCTGTCAAAACTAGTCAGGAGGAGAAGGAAACCACATACACCACAAACCCAGTCCCACATAGACCTACCACAACTGTAAACCAAACACATAAACACAGACAAATATTCCCGGAGGCCTTAATTACAAACACACCACACCAACAGAAGCCTCCAAAGCAGATCACAAGCAACCACAACCTTCAAACATAGCACATGCAAAGAATAGTATGCAAAGCTGGTGTGCCAAACAGTCACAGGCCAGAAGGAGAAACAACATGCCTGATACAGTCGTAATAGGTGTCTGTATAGGCAGACACACTGCGGTCCCACTCACCAGACTGAACAAGGGAAAGGGTAGAGTAAGCTGCCTGTAGGCTGCCACAAAATGCCACATAACACAAGTACGCAGGTCACCCCAAAGCAAGCAGAAATATGATGCACTCAATGTCCATGCTGGTGTGAATTACCTGAGATGTACTCCCCTGGTCAACATCAAAAGAGACATGGATGGTCCCTCTGAGTATGTACCCCAGGGCGGTATGACACTGGCTGTGTGCAGCATCCAACCCTCACCAAGAATGATGCCACAGTACAAACACAGAATGCTCATGTTTAACAGCTGGCACAGTTACAGCTGTCAGTCCAAGAGGGTCTAATGTCTGTCTGCTTGAGATGTCAAGCATGACAAGCCATGCTGCTGTTCCAGGGATGGCTTGCAGCTGTTACCCGTGTGTGTCTGGATACTGGATAAGGCCTTTGCCACCTCCATAGAGCCGTATGTAGGCAAGGCCAAAAAGACTACCCACCACCCTAGAAAACATAAGTGGTAGGAAACATAAGGGTAATGCTGACCAATGCCAGATGTGTAAACTGCAATATGCATGCCCCTGAGGCACTTCCCATTATGGAGAACATCGATGCCTGTGCAGTGACAGAAGCCTGCTGCAAGCCTAGTGATAGCACACCAGCACTACTAGGTTATACCACATATCATGTGTTATGGCCCCAACACCTGCACCAAAACATCAAAGGAGGGGGAGTATCCATATGCAGCACAGACACCCATATTGCCAGGTAATTGACAATGCACAAAGCAGCGGAGACCACCCATGTGCACATAACTGTAGTCAAAACTGCTGTACAGTCTGTAGCATGCGACAGACCACACTCTCACACACAAGAACTCCACCCAGACATCCTGAAGACACTGGACAGTATAAATGTCCCACCAAATACCAGATAAGGTACACACAAATTACCACATAGGTGTCAAACCATTATGTATGCAAGGAGTAATCAGGGCCCTAGGGACACAGGTCAACATTAATCTGTCATGTGACACCCACAATGCCAATGTGGCTATGAAGATTGTCGATATTGGACACCGTATCATGAAAGGATTCACATCAACATCAACAGAGGTCACTGTGCCGCTGTAGTGATCTCTTATCAGACCCATAATCTAGTACAATGACTCATATGGGATGTACAGTACGTGACACCTGCAGTGGTTCGGAAGACCTCATAGTTACCCCACCAACAGGATAAAGGGTGTGAAATATATGTCATATGCTGCCTGGCTGTAGACACCCCAGCTGACTGCAGTCACACACTGCCTACACAGAGGCATTGTATGTCTGTTGTACAAGGCCATGTCCAACACAAGAGTAATGGACATGCTCCACCACAGGAAATCAAAGCCATTGGAGCTGTGAGAGTCACAGATGTCAGCCTCAACACATAATGAAATAAGATGTGCTGGAGGGACAGATACATAACCCAGAGGCTCCCCACACCCAGAAACAGGATCCCAATCCATGGTAGGCAGAGCCCCTTACTGGCACCCCTCAACAGGAATATTGCCAAGTGGATGGATGACCGTACTTGTATACAGGGGGTCCTCACTGTGTCACGACCAGACAGAGGCACAGTGAAGAACTTCATAAATGGCCATAATTGAACATAGCAAGGGGTGGCGAAAGACACACACACTCTGGCTAGGCTTACTAATGGCCTAGGTTGTATAGCCTAGTATGAACCCATGAACCTATGAAGATACAAAATGTACAGGACACTAAGGATAATCACAAGGGTTACCCAACTGATGGTAGGAACCATGTTGGGCATCCACAGATATGCTCCGAATCACACAGATATTACAAACAACATACCAAACACACACACATATTGCTAACATACAACCTGTCAGGTGCAGTGCAAACACCCCCCCCCCCAGAGTGCAAAATACCTATCCCAGCAGACTGATGGTCGCCTGACATTGCAGATGCTGATGTAACAGCCATCATCTGCAAAGCAGAACACACAGCAGCAAAGATATGTGATGATGTCCTGTGCTGAGGCCAACATGGACTCCAAGAATAATGGAATGCCAAATCACACTACTGCCCAATGTCAGCCTTACCACAGGATATGTACACAAAGAGCAGTGTACAATAATAGTGGTCCATCACAACAAAGGTATTGCCTGAATGGATACTCCAAACTAGCACCCCAGGATCCTGACAAGCTTGTTCTGCACAGCTATGGAAAGGATCAGTATGTACCGCAGACAGAAGGCTATTGTGGACCTACTGATACTGGACCCTACACACTATGGCTGTCGTAACTGCAGAACCTGCCCCTAAACATGTCTGACCCATTTGAAGCCGTCATTCAGGTCATTGAAGTGGGCAATGTGGTCCACACAGTGTAGCTGGACCGTGCACATGCTTCTAGACAATACCGTACGAGTTCACTATGGATATGTTCACCAGCTTAAATATATACCCCTATGTCAGTAGAGGGGTTGCAAACCAGACCAAGGACAGAACTGACATGGTCAGACATGCCGCATCCATGTCAGACTACAAAGCGGATATGAGTGGCATCCCACAAGGCCTGGTCTTGGCCACCCCACACCCCCGTTCTGTATATATGTCCCATAGGTATAGGCCAACATGGAAGGACTGTGACTGAACATGTATGCAGATGAGTACAAACAGCCCACCATATCTGACCCCCAGCTGACACAAGCAACCCACAAAAGGGCCACCTACAAACAGACAACTGTAGCCATAGCCATGTCAGCAAGCTAATTGCAGAACTGTGTATAGACAACCACCGTGGATATACAGTAAGTGCCCACAAATTACCACACAGGTGTTAACACATGAGGTACCTAACATGTAATGTGAGACCTGGGTACAAAAGGTGATATATATCCTGCACTGAACAAACATGTGGCTGTAGTGTTCGCAGAAACATATACTATATACCCACCCAAACATGAAGGTTGGCAGATGTAGATAAGGGGAACTCACTGTGGCTCTGCAGTCATCCTCCATCAGCGTTACAAGTGACTACAATAGCCCCTGTGGGATATACCACAGCAGACACCTCCATCAACTGTAAAGTCCACAACAGTACCCCACCAGGAGTAGCAAAGAGCATGAACAGATGCCATGTGTTGCCTGAGTAAACAAACTGCAGCTCTACACACCACCATACTTCCCAGCTACAGGAAAGCTGTGCCTGATGTATGAAGCCATGTCCAACCTGGAATGAATGAACATGTTGCACCTTGTACAATCTGAATGGCAGTGAGCTATGCACATGAGAGACCTGAACCCCAGCACTGACATACATAGGACAAGCTGTACAGAATGATCCATAACACAGAAGGCACCCCCACTCTTCAGTAAACTCCTGGTACAGGTCAGCCAGAGAGTCACATACCGACACCCCTCAAGAGGAATCCTGATGAGTGGATGGGAGATGGTAGGCTAACCCTGGGTATCACTGTTATGTCAGAGGTAGACGGAGGCACAGTATACTAACCATGACATATGTCATGGCAAACTCCAGTTACAATGTGTGTCGAAGGACAAACACACCCTGTGACTAGCATCAGAAATGGCCTAGGGAACACCGCTAGTGTTTGCCAATGTCCACCCATGTTGTGGAATACACTAGCAATGTTGGATGAGCCTGGTGTAGGTAGTCCATATCTGAACATATTGCAACATGGTCATATGTGCACAACTGGCCCCTACACAGTCTGTTGTGCTCACTATGAAGATGTCAAGCAGTCATAGAACTAAAGCCCAGGATACTGTCCACCACAGTGAAAGTACTGAACCAGTACACTATACGGTACTACAGTGTTAGGTCATTATGAAAGTATGTTGAGAACTGTCTGCAATGTATCCCATGCAATCCCTGCAGGCACAGTATAATCCCTGTTGTGGCAGACATGAAGCAGTTGGCCAGTTAGTACACAACATGACACCCAACACACAACCATAAACGTGAGATATTGTTGAAGTTCACACACACCAAAATATGTGGTGGACTTTAAAGTGCAACATATGGAAAGCTCAAACTGGGCATGCTCGCACACTTTGATAAATGAGGCATATGTCAGACAACATGCCATGGAAAGGCTGAACTGGGCATGCTCACACACTTAGGCCATATCTCCGTTTAGCAATTGGCCACACATATCTGGTATTTGTACGTGTCAGTCCAGGAACCAACCACAACACAGCAATCTGCCCAGTGCACACAGTAAATGACTACAGAGACATAAGTGATATAGTGGATCGGCATCATATGCAAACATCTTCCACAGATACACAAGTTGGTCATAGGAACAGGGAATGCTATGGCAATAAAGACCTGCAAACAGTAGAACAGCACAACAAATATTGTGCATCCGACAATTGAACATATGGGTGTAGAGGTCAATACTTGGCTTGTTGCCCTAGGGAATGACAGCTCAGCCAGAGTGTGCTTGGCATCTGCATCCCCAGGACAGTAGGCTACTGTGCCACTGTAAAGTAGGTCACAGAAGGCAACATGTGAGGCTAGTGAGCTGTGCCTTTGTGAAGCAGGGGCACCGTGGAGGTCCCAGGGATTGAATGTGCTAAGCCACAGCCATGTTGTCGGTGTGTGCTGTGAGAGGGTTGCTGAGGATCTCTGACAGTAGGTGTCCATCAATAACAGACTGAGGGGAGCCCTATCTGCATTCTCTGGACGATTCCACTGTCAACACTGTGTTGTAATGAGTATGTGTGAATGAAGTGCCGTGCCGGAACTGTTCACAGATGTCCTCCCTCTGTGGGCTACAGCTCTGCAATGTATTAGGTCACTCTGTCTGTTGTACGGCGCATATATGGCTGGTGTACAGCTGACAGGTGTCTTATTGTGGAGCAGTCATGGGTATATGTTGGATAGCATGACCAATGCAAAGCATACACATGCTCATAGAATGCAATTGTCAAGGATTATGCTGAGTGGCCAGTATAGTCCTCCAGCATGGGTCCTCTGAAGTCGTCCACCCCAGTCTACACAAGTGTAGAGTCTGCTTGTGCTAAATACAGTTTGTGTGCAGTGACAACCTTGCCTGGGGCTGGAGATGGGATATGGATGTCCAGGGAAAGGTGGGTATGGTCAGATATCAACAATGGTGGTCTACCTCTCGTGTGGAACAGTGAGTACCCACGTTGCAGATGGACAGGTGCAATATGTATTCCCCCATGTGGCTGTGGTGTGTGGTTCTGCCATAGCACATGGACCAACAAATTGTAGTGGCTGTAGGGTAAAGTGGTAGAGGCCTGAGTAGTTCTCACACACAATATGCCTGTACCTGATGTTGAACACCTGCATATCCTGGCACTGTTCCCAGGGAAGCTAAGTGTGTGTCCTGGATGTGGGTGTGGTGTTCTGGACTGGTTGTGTTGTGTGTTACAGGTCCTGTGGTCCCAAAGCATGGTATAGAACATAACCTGCCAGTGCAATGTGCATATCTGACCCTGACGTAGGTAGCTGCAAATGCATATATATGCTATCCCCCACCTGACAGGTAGTACTACATGCACATACCTCTGAGAAATAAAGATGTCAGCACCCTATAAATGCTACAGGTGCAGAACAGATGCCCAGTAATTCGGATAGTGCGCTCTGCTAATGTGTCTCCCTCAAGTGTTATAATATACTTAGGTAGGGGTTTGAATCCTGCAAATGCTTCGTGTGGATGAGTGGGGTTTGTGTGTGTGAGAAGAAAATGTCCCTTTTGGCAACTGGGAAAACACACTACAGGATGCACATTCCCCTTTCTAAACACTGATGATGTCAGCACCCTATAAGTACAGCAGGAGAAGAGAAACCTCCCAGTAATGCAAATAGCGCGCTCTGGTAATGCGTCCGTCTCGAGTGTCCTAACATAGTAAGGTAGGGTTTTGAATCCTGTACATGCTCAGTCTGGGTGGAGGGGGTTAGTGTGTGTTCAAGACTGTTTGAAAGAAGTATCCCTTTTGCCAACTAGGAGAATACACTACAGGATGCACATTCCCCTTTCTAAACATTGATGATGTCAGCACCCTATAAGTACAGCAGGAGAAGGGAAACCTCCCAGTAATGTGAATAGCGCACTCCGCTAATGCGTCCGTCTCGAGTGTCGTAACATAGTTAGGTAGCGGTTTAAATCCGGCAAGTGTGTGTGTGTGTGTGTGTGTGTGTGTGGATGAGGGGGGTTAGTGTATGTGCAATTTTGTGTGAGGGAAATGTCCCTTTTGGCAACTGGGAGAACACACTACAGGATGCACATTCACCTTTCTAAACACAGATGATGTCAGCACCCTATAAGTACAGCAGGAGAAGAAAAGCCTTCCAGTAATGCGAATAGCGCGCTCTGCTAATGTGCCTGTCTTGAGTGTCATAACATAGTTAAGTAGTGGTTTGAATCCTGCAAGTGTGTGCGTTTGGATGAGGGGGGTTAGTGTGTGTGCAATTTTGTGTGAGGGAAATGTCCCTTTTGGCAACTGGAAGAACACACTACAGGATGCACATTCCCCTTTCTAAACACAGATGATGTCAGCACCCTATAAGTACAGCAGGAGAAGGAAAGCCTCCCAATAATGCAAATAGCACACTCTGCTAATGCGTCCGTCTCGAGTATCATAACATAGTTAGGTAGTGGTTTGAATTCTGCAAATGACAAGTGTGTGTGTTTGGATGAGGGGGGTTTGTGTGAGGGAAATGTCCCTTTTGGCAACTGGGAGAACACACTACAGGATGCACATTCCCCATTCTAAACACAGATGATGTCAGCACCCTATAAGTAAAGCAGGAGAAGGAAAGCTTCCCAGTAATGCGAATAGCACGCTCTGCTAATCCGTCCGTCTCGAGTGTCATAATATAGTTAGGTAGTGGTTTGAATAGTGTATGTGTTTGGATGAGGGGGGTTAGTGGGTGTGCAATTTTGTGTGAAGGAAATGTCCCATTTGGCAACTGGGAGAACACACTACAGGATGCACATTCCCCTTTCTAAATACAGATGATGTCAGCACCCTATAAGTAAAGCAGGAGAAGGGAAGCTTCCCAGTGATGCGAATAGCGAGCTCTGCTAATGCATCTGTCTTGAGTGTCATAACATAGTTAAGTAGTGGTTTGAATCTTGCAAGTGTGTGTGTTTGGATGAGGGGGGTTAGTGTGTGTGCAATTTTGTGTGAGGGAAATGTCCCTTTTGGCAACTGGGAGAACACACTACAGAATGCACATTCCCCTTTCTAAACACAGATGATGTCAGCACCCTATAAGTACAGCAGGAGAAGGGAAGCCTCCCAATAATGCAAATAGCGCGCTCTGCTAATGCGTCCATCTCGAGTGTCATAACATAGTTAGGTAGTGGTTTGAATCCTGCAAGTGAGTGTGTTTGGATGAGGGGGGTTAGTGTGTGTGCAATTTTGTGTGAGGGAAATGTCCCTTTTGGCAACTGGGAGAACACACTACAGGATGCACATTCCCCTTTCTAAACACAGATTATGTCAGCACCATATAAGTACAGCAGGAGAAGAGAAGCTTCCCAGTAATGCGAATAGCGCACTCTGCTATTGCGTCTCTCCTGAGTGTCATAATATAGTTAGGTAGGATTTTGAAACCTGTAAATGGTATGCGTGTGTGTTTGGATGTGGGGACTCTGTGTGTGTGCAATTCTGTATGAAAAGCATGTGCTTTTTTGAATTCAGGGGATCACACTACATGATGCGCATTACCCTTTCCAAACAGCGATGATGACAGCACCCTATACATACAGCTTGAGAAGAGACATCTGCCAGTACCAAGAATAGCGCAACCTGCTACAGTGTCACTTTCAAGTACCATAACATATTTAGGTAGGGGTTTGAAACCTGCAAGGGTGTGCGTGTTTGGATGTGTGGAGTTTGTGTGCGTGCATTTCCGTATGAAAAACTTGCTAGTTTTGGCAATCAGGAGATCACACTACCTGATGCACATTACCCTTTCAAAATACTGATGTTGTCAGCACCCTATAAGTACAGCTAGAGAAGAGGAACTATCTAGTAATCAGAATAGTGCACTTTGCTAATGCGTCTCTCTCTCACGTGTCGTGACTTAATTGAGTAGGGGAATGAATCCTGCAAGTGTGTGTGTGTGTGGGGGGGGTAGTAGGGTGTGTGTAAATGCAAGTGTGAGAAAACAGATCCTTTTGGCAAATACTGCAATACACCAGATGCTGCATATTCCCCCAGTAAACACAGGGGATGTCACCACACTATCAGCACAGCCAAACAGGACTAGTTGGCTAGTAATGCCAATAGTGCCTTCTGCTACTGTGTCTAGTACCATTGTCAGAGTACAGATAGGTATGTTTTGGTAACCCACAACTGCCACATGTGGTTGTGTCACACAGTATGACCTTGTGTGGGTCTTTGCACATAACAATGCATGCCATTGCCTAAACCAGCAATGGCATTGCACACATGATGTATGTGTGTGACACATACACATAAATACCTGTGACATGCAGTAGTTACCATGTCTGACACATGCCTCGAGTGGATAAATGGTATTTGAAATTTATACCAATATGACTGTATCTTACTGTGCAGGGTCCGCACGTGGTATATGTCTATACAGTGTGGGTGTATATGGTAAAATACCTACAGCAGGGAATACACATCTGGTCTGGGCCATATAGTGTACATGTAGTCGATGTACAGGTGCTGCATGTTCCCACCTGTTGTGGTCGTGGTAACATGTCATTCCACTGCAATTCAGTGACCACATGCTGTGAACCCTTCAACTAGTGTGTTGTAGCTACAGTAATGCTCACACACAATGTTTGGCTGGATGCAGTCCAGCCATATAAACACACTTCTTGAGACTGTCATATTGCCAGTGTTGTTATGGAGGATAGGTGGTCTTCCTGTGTATGGGAGGGTTGTGTGTGCCAGGCTATGAACCAGATGGCAGTCCGACACACTGTTAGCTGCACATGATTAGGCCCTGATGCTTTGTGCTGTGCCAACAACCTGGAGGTGTGTGTATCTGTGGTACCTTGGGATACCACCCCCCTGTCCATGTGTGTTACATGTGTAGGTGATGACAGGCATGGTATGGGGCATAACCTGTCAGTGATGGGTAACACCTGTGAGCCATGAATCAGGAATCTGGTACTGCACAGACATTGCAGTTCACCATGCTGAGGACAGTGTCCGGTGCATGCATCTTCCGGTGTACACTGCTGTTGTGTAGCAGCACTGTTAGCGTCCTAACCTGTGTGATACCCACGGAGGTGGCTATGTAAACCATGTCCTGCAGCATAAGGCAGTATGTGTGTACCAAGGAGCTTTGCCATTATACATCGGGCCATGGGTGTCACGTGCAAGATGACCCTTGCACATCATTGTGGCTTCCCTAGCATGTAAGCACACGTTGACAGCCAGCGGATACCCTATGAATGACATTGGAGACTGAGCATAATGTAGACATACAACACCCTTCCCACATATAGTGGTAGCATACCTGGTGAGGGTATGTTGACAACCAAGATCAGGCTCATACTGGCTTGTGCCACATGCTGAGAGATCCATTCTATGTTCCCTATCATGTAGTCCAGGGAGGTATGTCTCAGGTCAGCCATACTGGCATGGTCAATGAGTGAGTCATATGTGTCCATGCCTCTGACTGACCTGTATGCATGTGTTCTGTGGTGGACCATAGTGCCCCTGAGGCATATCACTGTGATCTTCACCAGATAAAGCCTGTTGAGCGGGACTCCAGTGCAGCACCCAAGACAGGTACCTGACACGTCTGTAGCAGGTGTGTTGTGTAGCCCTACAGGCTGAGAGTGTGTGGCACAGGGGATGTGTGTGCCATGTGTGGCATGTGCTCTGTCCCAATGGAACATATGCCTGTGTGCCAGCTGCGGAGGTGTGTGATGCTCAGGCAGGATGCTATTCTGAGTCCCCCACGTATGCCCCAGTGTGTTCAGCATGCTGTTAGTGCTTGTCAATGTCTGACTTGTGTTGTAGTCACTGTAATATATTTTATTTATTTATTTATTTATCCTACATTTGTTGACAGGGATAGTCCGACTGGATGCATGTCCATTTCCAGGGGAGGCCCGGGGAGAAAAGCTACAAGGGTAAGCAGATACAGCATTACATAATACCAGCATTACATATTACAAACAGATTATTTACAGAGATTACATAAGTAAGCAAGTTAAACATGTTCCACTGGTTAATCTTAGTTTATAGGTTCATAGGTTCATAGGTTGGTACTAGGCTATCAGCCCTAGGGCCTATACAAGCCTAGCCATAACAATTCCCTGGCTATTTCTTCCCACATTATTTACTTTCCTGGACCCCTGTCTAGCAGGGTGACTGACGTGATCCCTGGGGTGAATTTCCTTTCTCCCATCCAATCGTCAAGGTTCCTCTTGAAGAGGTCCAAAGAGGCACTCTGCTTGACATGTATGGGCAATCTATTCTAGAGTCTGGGGAGTCTCTGGGTCAGGAACCTATCCCTCTAACATGTTGGTCCTGAGCACAAGTCAGGATTAAATTAAATTACACAGTAAACTGGTTAACAGATTTTACACATTCGAGTTAGTCAGGCTTGATACATTGACATAGCCAGTTAAGTGACAAATGTTGTTTGAGTCTAGTGTTAAATTGACCTAAGGTGGAAAGTAAGGTAATACCAGCTGGAAGTGAATTCCAGAATCTACTTACAGAGTTTGCAAAGAGAGAATCACCGGCTGTGTTATTAAATTTGCTAGTCTGAATTAGTAGTTTGTTAGTGGATCGAAGCGGTCTTGGATTGTTATAGGGGGTGATAATATTTGAAGTGCAGGAGTATTGTCCGGATTATAGAGGATTTTATAGGCCATAATCAGTTGGTTATACTGTATTAGGCTGGGTATTTCAAGCCAACCAAGCTGATTTAGATTGATGCAATGATGTGTCCTAAAAGGCAGCCCAGTGGCAAATCTGGCAATATGGTTGTAGCAAATTGAGTGTTTGTTAAGGACAGTCTTGTTCATATTCGAGAGTAGAGGGGATGCATACAGAAGGGTTGAAAGAAGGTGTGAGCGAGCTATGGCACCTTTAGCTGGAGGGGTTAGGAAGGCTTTTATTCTGTAAAGTGACCCTAGTTTTTTATTGATGGCTTTGATAATTTGGTTAACATGTAGGTCACATTTGAGATTATTGTCTATGATGACACCTAATAGTTTAGTAGATGGGTCAGGGGAGATTATTGTGCCATCAGTTGATGTTATGGTAAAGGTGAAAGCGGTAGACCTACGTGTTGGTGAAATAACACCAGTTTAGTTTATTTGGGATTTAGGATCAGATGATGTTCAGAAAGCCGGTTTTCTATTGTATTAAAGGTGGTCTGGGTAGCTGACCATAACTCTACTGGAGATGTGGCTGAGCAGATCAGAGTAGAGTCTTCAGCATATTGGATACAGCTGACTTTTGGGATGACAGTATAAAGGTCGTTAATGAAGATGGAGAACAGCAAGGGCCCTAGTATAGAGCCTTGTGGTACTCTGAGGGTGTTAGGTAGAAGGTTAGAGAGTTTGCTCTGCCAGAGGCCAGCCTGCTGTCGACCATGCAGGTAGGATTGAAACCATTGGAATCAGTATCTAGACATAATGTTTGCAGGGTGTGGATTACAAGTTGGTGATCAACCATATCGTATGCCTTGGAAAGATCCAAAAAGAGGGCTGAGAATATATAATTAGTGTTGCAAGTATGGTTTATGGTGTTAGTAAAGGCTAGGAGGCCTGAAGTAGTGCTGTGATGAGGACGGAAGCCATGCTGAGTGTCTGACATAAGGCGATTTTGGATTAGGTGATGCATGAATTGTCTGTGAATAAACTTTCCATAATCTTTGCAAGTGGAGAGAGTATAGCTATTGGCCTATAATTGGAGAATTCAGTAGAGCTGCCTCCTTTGTGAAGTGGGATTACATAAGATATTTTCCAGATGGTGGGAAATTTAGATTCTACCATGGTTCATTTGATTAGTTTTGAGACGGGGTAAGCAATAGCATCATCTGATTTTGATAGGTACTCGGCAGGGAGTTGATCAGCAGAAAGTGTAGTGGGTTTCACTTTTTCAATCAAGGTACGGAGAAGTGAAGTGGTGACTGGTTGGCAGCTGAACGCAAGTAGGTTTCTAGGGGTGCTACTTTCAGGACCAGGGGAGCTAGGAGGTAGATGGCTAGCTAGGGCTTGAAATGTCTCAGTAAAGAATTGGTCAAAACTATCAGAAACATCTTCAGCGGTTTTATCAATAGTAGCAGCAGGGATTGGGGTTGAAGTTTGTCCAGGATGTAGTATATATGACATGCCACCTGACAGGGTATGGCATTACTGGGTTCAGAGAGCTCAGTCCCCAGATTGGCTGTGTGGTGGCATCCCACACATGTGTTGTACGTTCCTGGCCAAGGGTGATGGCTGACTGCATACATGTGGCAGCTGTGACATTGCCACATGACTCACATAAACCACAACTGGACCATAGAGGTGATTCACAGATTACCTTTGCACATGCTACCCTAGTAGTGTGATTGCCATGGTGAGTACCAACACATAGGGCCAATGGGGAACAAAATACTGAAGGGGTGTATGTGTGGGTGTACCGCTACTGTTTCATAGCACTGGCATATATGACTGCACATGTGGGTAAATGCCAGGTAAGACATGTGCAATGTGTCACAGGCAACGTACATGCGTACAGGACAGACAGTGATGTTCTGTCATGTGTAAAGTTGACATACGCATCGTACGCTATGCAGATGTCACTAGGAGTCTACAGAAGCACTGTAACTCTGCATTGCAGGTGTAAGCAGTGTTCCAGGGAACCCCAAGCGAACATGCATGCAAACAAAGCTACAGTAAGGAGGGCTGGAAGTAGTGCATTGTACAACAAAGAAGGGGTAACAATAACAGTAAGTAACAATGCAAATATGTAGGCACTATCAACATGTACCCAGGAATACACAGTGCAGATGCCCATGGTAGAACTGATATTATGTCATAGTTATTTGTGATTTGGATTACATTGGTACTGCACACATATGTACATGAACATCCACATTGCATAGTCGTTGTGGGCAACTTGACACCATTACTGTACATGTCCACCATTGCATATCACTACTTGCGTTAGCTTTCCCCCTGTGCTACCCATGTATGCGGCTATCTGTTGACAACCTTACCACTGGCATGCAATTATGTGCAGCTGTTACACTTTGGTAGGTACTATGGGTGCAGATAACAATTCAGGACATTCATACAGTTACTGCAGCAGGCATGCTGGGATATACACACAGTCATAGCAGCACACTGTACTGTTACCAACATGATACTACTAATACTCTTCTATGTAGTCACCCTGTGCATCAGCAACGTGTTTACCTGTTCCCACAATGATGTTGGAGATTGCAGGAGGTGGCACAGCATCATCATATGCACAGGGTGTGGATTAGGTATGCCTGAGTCAGCCACTGATACCACCAATTGACATATGTGTGTATGTGTGTTGGTGAGGGGCAGCAGTACAGGGTGGGGCAGTGTTGGTGCAGTGTGTGCATGTATGTGGTCGCCCTAGGTGTTAACATTTGGCATGTGTGTATGTACGCACACAGTTCCACCTCATGGCTGCCATATACAGGGGTTTGTGGACAGCCACAGACTGCACCTGGCAGGTCATACAGATCAGTGTCTGTGGGCACGGACATGGTACCTGTGCCTGGCAGGGGTGCTACGGAAAATATCCAGTACTAAGCCAGACTGGGTACTGTCATCAGAAGCGGGAGTGTGTTGACTGGACACAGGTCCCTGTTGGGACTGTCCAGAGCCACGTGCACGTGGTCTCCTGGGGTGTTCCGATGACAGCACAGACCCAGCATTGCTGGGGCTGCTGCTGGCACTATGGGGGTGTGCGCGAGCCTGTTGTCATCCGCGCCGACTGCCAGCTGCTGCTGTTGCCAGCATACAGCCAAGTCGACGCCGCAAACGCCCACTATTGCCCTGGCTCATGGACATTTGGTTGTGGAACTGCTGTAATATGTCCCCACAATGTCTGTCTATGACATCGGTGAAATTACGGATAACATCCGCAATGTCACGCATACTGTCTGTCATGGCTGTGTGACATGCTCTCAGCTCCCTCAGACCCTGTCTGGTGTACCTTTCCATACGCGACTGTGCCTGCATGACAGTCCAAAACATAGCTGATGTTGACAGACCTCTATGGGCACGTCGGCCAGAGGCAGTACGCCCATGGATGCTCCCACGAGAACCCATGGGCAACTGTCTGTGTGGTACCATTGGAGGACCCTGCCCATGGCTGCTGTGTGGGGATGCATGTGCCACAGGTACCACATTACCCTGGTCTATGCCCACTGTATCCTGTCCATCACCTAGGGACAATGGTGACAAAGGATGTACTGGCAGGATGACTGTGTGCAATGATGGGGTTGACAGCTGTGTACTGTCAATTAGCTGACCAATGGCGGACCCTGACACACCTTCCTGTACCATTACACAAATATCATCATTACCAGTACCCGTGGCACAAGATTCAGGTTTCCTGCTGCAGGTCACCAGAGCAGCACCAGAACCTGTGGGAGGAAGACAGGAAACACAGTTTACAGTCTCCAGACATTGTTACCAGTGATGCACTTCTGCACACATGCACACATGGACACATGCACACATGCACACATGGACACAGGCACACATGCAGACATGCACACGTGGACACATGCACACAGGCACACATGCACACAGGCACACATGCACACATGCATACATGCACACGTGGACACATGCACATGTGGACACATGCACACATGCACACATGTACACATGGTCACGTGTACACATGCACACATGCACACATGCACACGTGGACACAGGCACATCTGCACACATGCACACATGCACACATGCACACATGGGCACAGGCACACCTGCACACATGCACACATGCACACCCCGCAGTATACACACAGAGCACTACTGAGTTACACTACTGTTACTAGCATTATCAGGACTATTATAGGTTATGTTAAACACACTCACCAGCATGGATGGCCTGCATTGCTGTAACCCTGGAGGGACCTGCAGAAATGATGAGATTAATGTCAGTGGGCACAACTGTGCCATTGATATTGCATATGATACAGTGTACAGAATAGTCAAGTGTACATATGTCATATTACCTGCACGCTCCATGCCGTGCTGCTGTGTGGATCCAGCCTCCATCATGATGCAGGTGTACTGCTGTTGCTGTTCCGGGGCTGGAGCCACAACACTTAGGAGTAGCCCCTCCAGTCTGGTGAGGGGGGGTGTGTGGCCACCCCACCTCCTGTGGCAATGTGTTGCCTGTGGACATCTGATGCACACTGACGGACACTTCGGATTAAATCACTGCAGTGATGTCATACCTGCTCATATGTCCTGTTATGCATGCCAGTATCATTTACCCTACGGACAAGGTCTTGCCACAGTGCAGCCCTCTCATGCTGATTCTGACTGGTGCGGGAAAACAGGATATCATACTCCCGCACCAGGCTCTGGTGGATCTCCTCGTCTTCCGTTGCAGAGTAGGCGGGATTATGCTGACGTGCCATCTTCCTGGAAGAGAACACAAACAGGATATCAGCAGACTATGTCAGCAATATATGGCACACATACTATACATGATACTCATGTGTAGTGATATACTACTACTCCCATATGTTGCATGTGTGTGTGTCGTGGTGGATACACAGGTACATGGCCAGATATCAGTGCTCTGCCAACACCTGTGCAACAATACCTGCCACATTCCACACACCATAGTAGCATGCCCCATCGGTCAGCACACACTGACAGGTCCAATGCACAACCTCATTCTGGGGGTTCATCCCAAGGTACTGTATGTGGGATGCCATCTACTGCTGTGATGTGGACAGAAGTTACTCGGCCTGGATATACATATCCCACCACCACCACCAGCACAGTAGACTACTTTGATATGTATGTGATTAGACAGTTATTCACTTGCTGGGACTGAGATGGTATCCATGCAGCACACTGGGCCAGTGGAAGCCACAACCCACACTGTGGACCCCTTTGCAAATGCTTACCACGGACATGCCACAGATTGCATGGAACTTGCACACACATTTCTAACCCAGACCCTATGCACAAAGGTTAGGCATCCTGTCCGGTGGACCCCAGACAGAGGCAGATTGTATAACAATAGCAGGAGGCTACTGCAGGACAGAGCACATTCACATTAAGGGAAGGCATCTGTGGTCAGCACTGGTACTACGCTACGGTCCGTCATAACAACGGCCATGGCCAACTCTGGGAGGGAAATGGCCAGAAACACTATGGATGACCACAAGGCCTTCTTCAGTTATGTTACACATATGGACCACATGCCCCAGATATGCTCTGTGTTAATACACACCTACTTAACATTCACCAAACACACGGATATTGGCAAAAGTCTTGCAGACAGGTTCGGTGCAGGTATCCCCCCTCCTTCTCCCCCACCAGTTGAAATATTTATCACAGCTGTATGTAACCTCCCTATCATCTCACATGTCCAGGTGAGGGCCGCTCTCAGCAGAGCAGAACACACAGCATCACTGTGACCTCATGGTATCCCTGGATGTGTGCTACCTGCACTCCAAGAGGGCATACAACCGCATATAACACTGACAATTTATCTTAGCCGTACTATAGGATATGTACCTGGACAGTGGCATACAGCGACAGTGGTCCCACACCACTAAGGAGGCACCTCGACTGACCCTGATAACTACCACATCATATGCATAACTGGCCTGGTCTGCTAAGCTATGGAATTATGCAGTATGGGATGCATATGCAGTGATATCGGGTACCTGCAGACACTTGTTCCCAACCAGTGTGCCTTTGTGATGGGCTAATCCTGCCTATTGAACCTGGCTGACCTTTCAAAGCAGTCACTACAGCCATTGCTGAGGGCAACGCACAGACAACTGCTGCCAGGATCATGGCCTAAGACTGATTGACATGTAATGTATGGTCATCCCCTGTTGGTGGAACTACGTACACACAACATATCACATGGACATACCTACAGATATAGACCTATGACACATTTGGAGGGTTCACAGTATGCACACTATTAACCTGCTACTTTGCATTACCTGTGTTTGTCACAGCTGGTTGCATTACCACTGCTTCTGATTGCTGCTGCTACTGTCACTGCTGACAGCTTAGAGTCACAGAGTCACAGTGTATAGGTTTTTTTTTTCTCTCTCTCTCTCTCTCTCTCTCAGTTTTCTCTCTCCCTGTGTCTGCTTCCAGATAGTGCAATGAATGTATTGCATGTGTGGTGTGTTAGTACTGGATGCTTTTGTAGATATCTGCATAGGTCCATGTGATGGCCTCTGCACCAATTGTAAGCCAGCATTTGCTAATTGCATACAGCCAGTTGTGTACTGATTGCAGTTCTCACTGTGATTTCAGGTCAGTGCTATAAAAGGGTATGTGGGATAGGCGTTTCCCTTTCAGATTGTAAGGGCGGGGACCATGCTGGTATGCTGTGGATAGTGTTCTGTGAGTGTAAAGGTTAGTATCTCTCTCATGATTCAGGCTGTGTTGTAGATTCACATTTCTCCATTCCTCTCTCCTGTTCCCTGTAGTAAGTGTGTATGCACAATGACACCTACAACTATATATATATATATATATATATATATATATATATATATATATATATATATATACATATACATACATTTATATATGTACTTTAACTGACATTATTACCTACAAGCTACCAACTAGCATGGCTGTTTCTGTTCACACACTACTTTTATGGGAATCCAGTAGTTTTGACAGTAATTCTACATGACATGCTTTGGGTAATACACATCCTATATTCCCTTTACATTCATCCCTACTATTACATGTTATATTTATTTTAGCACAATGTTCTTGTATAAGAGTCATGGCTTAGTGGTAGGTCATACAGACTAGTGTTTCCAAGGTCCTGGGTTCGGGACTGACAGTGGGATTTTATTTTGCTTTTGAACTGAGTACAGGACCTGTCAATCAAAGTGACTAAGACACTATTAAGCAGTTGTAACCAGGTTAGCGCTGGTTTGCGTGGAGCTCACGCATGGGCACTGGCGGTTAGCTCCGCGCACACAAGCGCACACCCGCCTACAACCGCTTACCAGTGCTTACTCTGGTGCACACCCCCACTATTTTCTTTGAAAAAAATGAAAATGGGGAGACAGGAAAGTGGTGAAAAAGGGGTCACAAAGAGGGTAAGACAGTAGGGAAACAAGCTTGGGATTTGCAGGAGGGATGTAGGTAAGGCCCATAGCTGCCCATTTCTTCATCAGCAACAGCTGTGCATATGTATGTAATTTGGTTTGACATTTGAAAACTTCCACCCCTGAGGGAGGTGTCAGGACAACAATAATACTTGTTGTACAGCCAATTGTAATTGATAGATTCCATGTCCAGCAGACATGTGTGCGGAATGGGCAGCTATGTATGGGGCGTAATTTTTTTGTGGGTACAGAGTGCCCTTTTTTCTTTTTTTTTTGTTTCAGGTGAGAGTGGTATGTCAGGTGAAGGAAGTCAGTACAGCTGGGGAGGTAGGTAGGGTAGGTAAACAGACAAGACAAACAAGATGCATACAGGGGCGGTGTATGACACGTGTGGGGGGGGTTACACAATTGACGGGGATGGAGGTTTGAATATCCAGAGCCCATGAGCCCACAGATGGCAACAGTGGAACTGATATCCCCACCCATAGGCAGTTGCCACTGTTCCTTCACTGCCCAGGATGGGGCTGTGCTGGGGGCTGTGTAGGCCGGGCAACAGGCATGCCCGTAAGTTGTGACACCCATGCCTCAAGCTGGTGTAGGGGCTCGAGAACAGAGTCCCGAATCTCCCTACACACCACAGTCCGGATGCTACGGAGGGTGAGTGGTGGTTCTCCTCCGACCACACTTGCAGAGGGGGGGGTGAGCCCCATCCCCTGCAGTGCTTCCACCCGCAGGTGGCACAGGGCCACCAGAGGAGGGTCCAGACTCGGCACTAGTGCCAGGTGCACTCGCCAGCTGAGGTGGGAGAGGTGGGTCCGCTGGAACCCGCCTTCCCTGTCGTCCTATGTTTTGCATTATGTCATGACAGTTTGGGTTAGTGACATATAATACCATTCACAATTAGTTGTAATAGCATGCATTAGTATTCCCATTAACCAAACACCCAGATATTCACACCATTGAACAGCGTGCATAACACATGCATAATTTGAACAGCAATACACAGTCCAACAACATGCAGGGTTAATTGATGGCAACAGGCCATCAGGTTTGGATGTATGAACAGGGCAGATGCATCAACGGACATGCAAATATATATGACCCAACAGGACAAACGTACAGGGGTGTTAATTGTGATTGCACATACCATTTTCATGTGGAATGGGTTATATGTGGTTATAGGGTGGGGTGAAGAAAATAATATTAACATCTTCAAATACCAATACATATGCTGTACATTTCTAATAGCTACAGATATATACACACTACTGTTCTAACTACAGTTTCCTATATGATAACTATTTCAACTTGGTGATAGGACTGTTACTGCAACATCAATATACATTTTATTGTTCTTCATACACATTCATATCTAGCTTTGTTCAGCTACATCATCCTGCTACGTTTGCTTTATATAGCTGCAGACAAGTGTGGATGTTTGGTATATCAGACAATCATCCTATCTGCATATTGCAGACTGAGAGCAACATATCCAGATTTTGGGATACACATTCCAGATGCAGCAACACTTTGAACAGATTTCGCTGTTTGGTTTTGATTCTCACATGCATTTCATTTCTGTCGTGACTGCAGTATACTTTATTCAGGGGTTATTACTACTGTGTTGCTGGATTCATGACACTTTCACACACTCTCTCACTTGCTTTCATTTTACTATTCAGGATGGTACTTACTTCTAGGCTTTATTGACATGTTTTACCTGTAGTTATTACAATCCTTTACAGCAGTCTCACTTCTGTCATGTTTCAGTATTTCAACAGGGATATATTTCACACATGTGATTTCATCATCTTCTGCAGCTATATTTTTCAGCCTGCTGCAGGTTGTGTACTATTTTCTTACAGGTGGGGCATTTTTATTTCTGAATTTATGTCAGACATTTTCATTTTTCGGTTTAACTTACAGGCTGCAACACACTTTTGTAATCAAGCAATACTTGCAGACACTTTCACACTGTTACTTGCACATTTTATTCCTTAGTGACTACAATGCACTCTTTTGCTGACTGTCATACTTTTATATTTCTTTACAGTTACTGGTAGTGGATTACTGACCTGCCTGGTGGTGCAACCACACCAGCCTATCGCCATAGGTGCTGCAGTTTGCAGAATGGACACCTGCAGCTGTAATATAAATGAAGTAATATTGGAATACACATCTCCATGATATCAGCTAGTTTAATTTCTTACATAAATAATTAAATGTAACTTACTCAGTAGTGGGGCATTGGGCATTTGCCAGGCCTCCTGGATCCAAAGGTTCAGTTGGTCCTGCTTGCGTCTCTTCAGGTCTGCATGGTGGTGACGAACCTGCTCACCAGTCCTTGGAATCCCTGTGGCACTGGTGAGATCATGAGCCAACCGGTCCCACGCCTCAGCTCTGTATGCTCCCCAGAGGACCTGGCCCTGCATGAGTTGGGCCTCATGATTGTGGACTAGGAGCCAGACCATGTACCTGGACTCCTCAATGCCCCACCTCTGTGCTCGAAAGCATCTACCCTCTCCTACTCCTGTCATTCTGCCTGCAGTTCAGTTCTACAATCGTTTATGCTGTGTATTCCCACCTATGGGGCTTATATAGTCCGTTTTTCCCGCATATATCTGTGATTGGCCATTTTGGAATTGTATCAACTTCAGTAAACCTGCATTGTCATGCTCCAGTTTGTATTCATTCCTATATATTAGCTATTATTGCATTTCTAGGTACTGCTGTCATGGCTTAGTGGTTTGGTACCTTGGCTATGGTGTATAGTATCCTGGGCTCGAACCTGGCCACTGCTTTTTATTTTTCATAACTGTCTAGACATGCTGAGGGGTGTGTCTGTGTAAAGGCAGTTATGATACGGCTTGCTCAACGTTGCCCGTCGGTTAGCTTGTTTGCGCGGTGCGCAGCTATGCGCAAATGGGGTATGCTGGTTTAAGCCTCATTTGGCTATCAGCACGCATATTACGCTCAGCTCAGTTAGGGGCACATAGATTTAGCATGTTACACCACTGCTCAGCTACGGGCACTCATTTTGCACCAGTTAAACCACTGCTCACCTACGGGCAGATGCACTCACCCTGTTAAACTGTAGCTCAGCTATGGGAAATCTGGCATTTTTTATTGTTTTGTTATCTCACATTTCTTCAATATAAATGGGCTATTTCATTACATTTTACATAAAATGTGATTTTTATGTGTACATATTTGTCAGGGACTTGTTTCGTGCTTATTTTGCTAAAAATAAAAATTGGTGTTGTGCGGGCTCGAACCATGAATGCCTGCTCTTCAACCAACATCTCTACCGCTATGCTATTGCTTCTTGGCTTATTTTGCATATTTAGTTCTTATATGCTTTCCCACTGACTGCTAACTGTGGCTGCGCTACGGGCACACACGCGCAAATGAACGCACTCACGGTTAAAGATCTTTACAATTTTAAAAAAAATTATGAGATGTTCATTTGTACATTTTATGTTCGTAGTCTGTGGGGGGCATGTGTTGTGTTGTGTTTGACTCTGTCGTGGGTGTTTACTTTGGGCACTTTTCCTCTTCTGGGGGCGTGTCCGCTTGCAGGGCTCGGCCTACGGACATGCCCCCTACTGTTTTACACGGACCGTGTTAGCCTTAGGTGTGATTCAGCATGCTCTCATGAATATGCAGAGCATGCTGACATCACTTCGTTTAACTGCAGCCTCCGTGTAAGAGTTATAACTCTTACATGGAGGCTTCGTGAATCCTGCCCACTGTCTGTGCTAGGGTGATTTAATTACTGGTTTTAAAAGCATGAAGGAATGCAATTGTTTTATGACTTCCAGCATCAGCCAAAGATCTGAGGTCTATGTATTTTCAAAGGTAGATGCTAAATACTGCCAGATTCCAGTAGTGGGGATTTCAGCTGGGATACATTGACATGACAAGAATCAATGTCATTCTGCAAGCTATCCCAGCAGAAATATTTGAGGTATTAATTTGAAAACTGTCTGAGAGAGATATAGCATTCTGTATTCTGTCTCTGACCCGACAAGGAGACCCATTCACCACACATCTTCCTTGCTCTGTAAGTAAGTTTCTATGGCATAGTAACTCTCTTAGGTATAGTCAGGAATATAGCAAAGCTTAGTTTAGATATTTTTCTTTTTTTATTTGAGACTGTCTTGCAATGTTATTTTAAATATTTCCTGTGATTTTGAACTCTGATGTCGCTGTGAATATATGTTTACCATTGTCTTGTTCTTTTATTATTTATTATTAAATATTTTTAAGCCTTTCATTGTGGCTGATCTATGTAAAGATATTTATGTCTTGAGAGTGCTTGCATATTTATTTGATAACACTGTGTAGACCACTCCTAACAGCCTTGCTCTTGGTCAAACTACCATTTGTATTAATATTAATATCACTCTGTATATTGGGTACCCTTGGAAGGGCTTTAAAGTAGCTGATAAGGAGAGACAGGTGGCAGCGAAAACTACCTTATAGTCTGGTCAGAAAGGGGCATAGCTAGTAAACCTGTGCCAGCTTCTTCCAGGTGTGTTTATGTGTGTAAATCAAACCTCAAAGGGTGAGTGTGTGTTAGCTACTTGGGTAGGTACATGAAGCACTTGGACAGAGAGAGAGTGCTGGAGGTCTTGGCTTATTCACTCAGCTGTGATCTCAGCTTTATAGCTGTGCGAATAGGAAGTCTTATTGGGGATCTGAAGAAAGAGTGAGAAACCAGCCCCAGACTGACTGTGGTCTCTATGTACTCTTAAGGGAAATTGCACTTGATACAGAGAGCTACATCTGGAAATACCGTGTGTGTATCTGTCATCCTTCCAGTGTACATTCCCCACTGGTGCTAGTGCTGAGGATTGAGGCTCCTTGGTTACTGGTCCAGTGGTGGGCCATCACAGCAAGTACCAGCTTAACTGTCCTAGAGGGAGGAAGGGGGGCAGTTCAGCCTGCTACAATGCCAACAACTATAGAGAAAAAGAGAGAGAGAAAGAGACTGAATGAGTTATACAGCATGGAGCAGATGGGCCTGGAGTGAGTAGTTATCACTGCCAAACCACATTCATATATCAGCATTCACTGAGTAATATGCACTCTCAAAGGAAAGTATGGCAGGTCCTTTCATTTGGGATCAAGGGTTGAGTGCTACATTAGCTGCACAGGTGCAGCTAGGGTGGGAAAAAGGGAAGAGATGCACAAAGGCACAAAATGTTAAAGACACTTTCAGGAAATGCCGATGGTGTAGTCTTGCAGTACTGCTATCCACAAATGAGTGCCAATACTTTTTTTGTAGTTAGTGTTTAAGTGTAGAAACACTTCACATGTGACATTCCAACTATAGTTTGCTATTTTTGGGGCCATAGTCTTGTGAGGATTTTTTTTTCTCCATTAGACTTGGGTGGGGGGGCAGATTGTAAAAGTGCATATGGCACCAGCTAACTTAGCCATGGGTCTGATTAACTGTCATAAGAAGACTGTAGGTCCAGAAAAGACAAAAACCTCCATGATAACATGGATGATGGCCATACTAAGACCACCTCATATCACGGTTATGTGGCATGATAGGGTCACAGTCATGAAAGAAGGATATTTGGTAGTCCACTAACATGCAAAAGTCAAAATAACATTTAAAAATAGTAACAGACAGTAAGAGATATTGGCTCTATGTTCACAGTGTGGACAGGGCCGAAAAATAAGCCAATGAATGAGGGCTCTAACATATAGCAAGGTAAATAACACAAGTGGCAATTTGAACTACAAGGAAAATAAATCAATATATCTGACAACTCCATTTATACACACAGCTACCTCACATAGTAACTATATTTAACATACCTATTTGTATCTGCATGTAACTGTTTTTGAAGACATTCCATCTCCAAGCCTTCCTTCTATATTAATTTAACTATCAAAGAACCATAGTATGAATGCAATGCCATGCCATATTTTATAAAACTTAACTCGTCCAACTACACAGCAGTCATAAAAATTAGGCTACTGTTATCTAACTTACTAAGAATATAACATCTACTGTGCATTGTAAGTAGTTTTATTTAGCATTTAAATAATTTGTGAACCTTGATGTATTTACAGCTTGTATGAGACATGGGTTACTTCAATGTGTTTTTAAAGGCTGAATAATCCAGATTTTCTGAGTCATAGTTAATAACCTAAAAAATACTCTTTCTAGACCAAAGAATTTAATTGACTGAGAACTTTTTTTTTCTTTTGCAGAAAGGCAAGTTCTTGTCAAGCTCTTACCCCAATACATCTTATTTCAAACCACACCCCTCATATCTGCAGAACAGTGGAGTTTCCCACCAAGCCACACAGCTGCTAAACTGTTTCCATCCAAGGACCTTTCACACATTACTACACTACACTGTACACTACAGAAACTCAACAAGCAAGTGGTCACGTCTAGATTAGAACCACGAATGCCACCACACAATGCATTTTACAGACTGAGCTACAGAGTCACTAATGTAAGATTTCTGAAGTCTCATAACTTTTATGATGACAACTTTGCCCTTTACCTGAAGATGCTCACCTTCTGAACAGTAACAGTTAAGTGCAAGGGTTATGAGTGGCAAGTGGAATTACCCCACTATAAAATGGGTTTAGTTCTGAAGGTGCCTTGCCAGAACTCACATTTTGCTACTTTGGTAACTTAATCTTAATGGCCAGCAATTTCCTGGATTTAGACTCAATGGCATATGATTAAGCTCTCCAGCTGTACGACAGAATGATGGTATTGTGGAGGCTGCCAGACTTATTCTGAATAAGGACTGTATGTTTTGAATGAAGAAGTAATGCTGAATGAACACTCTGCAATCCCCATAGGTCTGATACAACCAATACTTAACAGGTTGATTTTTTTTTGTCTCATTTGGGCAAGGGCGACATTTCAAACTTCAGCAACTTATGCATTTGATTATTGAGATCTGCCCTGGGCTGATTCTGTTTTAGCAATTATTCAAATCTAGCTTAGTCTATATGGAGCTGCAGAGTTTCAGAGAAATGACCAAAATCCCTATAGTTTCAACACTTTTTCTAATCAGAGTTCCTTTTAACTAGCTCTCATTTTTTTTCAAACTGAAGAAACTAAAACACGAGGTAAACCTAGTGTAATACATGTTAAATAATTCCTGTTCCATGTGATGCACACTTGCTGACTGTCACTTCTAGGTGACACCTAGTAGGCATGATTTTTTCTACTAACCCACTATGCCTATCACACTGTAGTGTATACTTAAGTAAAGGACATATTGATGAACTATATCACTGAAATGTATATAAGGTCATCATATGATGGACTGCTTGCTGTTTCTGTTTCAAAGACTGATTTTGAAACGTGCTGTAACCCATCCTTGCCTGCATTGCTCAAACCCATTATCATCAGCTACCTTCCACAATTTGGGTATGCAGATCTGAGGATTCCTTCAGGATATTCTCCAGTACCATCTATACAGCACAATCTATTTAAATCATGTAAGGTGAGCTAGTACTGCTTTTATTTTTGGTCACATTTAATTTACTTATGTATTTACTTATTTTATTTGTTTATTTATATAACTCTGCTGTTTTCATTGGTATGATTGCTATCTTGTTATATTAATTACAAAATGCTTTAGGTCAAGAATGTTAAAACTCTAATAAATAAAACACACAGATGCCTTGTCATGCTTCATTATTTAAGGATGGAGATCCACACTCCTGGTTCTGACCACTCTGTTATTACCTGTTCTGGTCAGATATTGTCTCAGTGCTAGGTTTAGTCTTCTTATATATTGCCTTGTAAGCCCTAAATATTTTCATTAAGTACAATTCCAAACATATCAGCTTTTTAACCATGGACTTTGCCGTTGTTTTATTTATTGCAAAGTGGCAACATGACCTTATACCGCTGGTATAATACAATACGTAATAGACTGCCTAGAACTCAGAACAGAATGCAGATTTAATTTTACTCAATTGCTAAAGTTGCCACTCACATCTATAAATAGAGCCTTATATATTTCTAAGGCTATGCAATGAATTAATGAATGAAATGCATTCAATGGTTCTGCTACAATTATTATACAAATATTATTTGCTGATCTTTGAATCTCTCTTACTTTCCTAAAATTAAATGTTTTTTTACACATGTTCTAGTTTTGCTTCATTACATTACTCAGATTTTAACAATTAACTGCAGATAGTTCTTTCGACCTTTATACCTTCTCTCAAACAATAAGACAATGAGATAGCTAGAGCCATAGAGACATGAACAGAGCAGACTCCGACATAGAATGGCTGGTGATAATACACAATGTAAGGTGCCTGAGTCAGTGAGGGACATGAACAAAGGAGACTCTGGCATACAATGGGTGGTGATATTACACAATGTAAGGTGCCTGAGTCAGTGAGGGACATGAACAAAGGTGACTCCGACATAGATTGGGTGGTGATATTACACAATGTAAGATGCCTGAGTCAGTGAGGGACATGAGCAAAGGAGACTCTGACATAGAATGGGTGGTGATATTACACACTGTAAGGTACCTGAGTCAGTGTGGGACATGAACAAAGGAGACTCAGACATAGAATGGGTGGTGATAGCATATAATGTAAGGTGATGTGGAACATGAACAAAGGAGACTCGAACATCAAATAGGTATTGATAGTATATAATGCAAGGTGATCTGGGTCAGTGTGGAGACATGAACAACGGAGACTCAGACACAAAATAGATCTAATGAGTAGAGGGAATGTGACATGCAAATGCAAGGATATTATTTGTGTGAGAAGGACAGACTGAAAAGAGGTGAGAGTTTTGATTTAACTGAAATATCAAATGCAAGTCATAGGAGAGATGGTGAGAGAAAGATAAGTTTGTACGAGGCATGGAAAAGTAAGAGATAAAACTGAAAAAATATTTCCAACAACAAACACAGAATTAGACCCCTTTCTTGTGCATAGAAGAGTGAATGACTGTAGAAAATGACAAAAGATTAGAGTTAGTGAAGGAGGTTCCCATTTTTGTGTGCTTGGGTGATGAAAAATCTGTCAGATGCGGACTGAGAGAAATAAGAAGACAAGTGAAGCTTTGGACCAAGGGGGATTCAGTCATTTGATAGGTGAATGTACTGGAAAGGACAGAATCCCCAATGTGGTACTGACTCTACCAAAATGGAGTCAGCATCGTCAAGGTAAAGATGGCCTTATGTAATGGCAACCATTCAACTGTATGTTAAATAGTAGGATGGCATGAAGCCCAAGATGAACATGTCACCATTGAAACAAACTACGTGTGAGGGAGGATGGTAAGGAAAAGATAAAAATAGGGGCTAGGATACTGAAGTGCTCAGGACTATGTAAACAAAACTAAGGAAAAGACTTAAAGAAAAGAGTGGACTGGGGGTGTTGGTATGAAAGAACATGGGACTAGCAATTAGGGTGAAAGAGAGGCTATATTGGCAATGAGAGACAAGGGGAGAAGAAGCTAAATGATGCACTCCATAAAAAGGTAAATAAAGGACAGTGAAGTAAATGAGATCAACAATGTGTATGATTGAAAGTGGACTTTGTGGGGGGGGGCATGAAATAGAATAAAAACTTCATTATGTGTAGTGCACAGAACGTAAAGTAGAGCAGAAAGTACAGACAGGAGGTACAGATCTCAGCAGGAGAAGTAATAAGAAATGATCATAGATACTGGGCAGTAACCAGAAGTACTAAATAAATCTTTATTTTTATTTTATTTTTTATTTTACATTTGTTAACCGGGACAGTCCGACTGGACACAGGTCCATTTTCAGCAGAGGCCCGGGGAAAAAAGATCCATAATAAGTACCAAAATTAAACAATATGATTAATAATTTTGAAAAAGCACATATGAGAAAAAACATAAAAAACAATATGAAGAAATACATGAAAAACAATATGAAAAAATACTGTATAAGCAAATATGGAAAAACAAGATATATATATATATATATATATATATATATATATATATATATATATATATATATATTTATTTATATATATACAGAGAATAAAACATAGTTAACCATAGATAGTCATGCGATAAGTCTACAATTTCCATAAGCAGTTAGGATTTCATAAGACTGTAAAAAGTTATACAGTGATTGAAGTAGGCAGTGAGTTTTATGGAGGGAATGGAGTTTGGTAAAGGAGTTTCACTTTAGTATTCACCAAAGAGAAGAAGGGATGTGTACCTTGGTAGGAGAGAGCAAGTACAAAATGGATATCAGTGGGACATATAGTAGCTCAGACAGAGACGAGGCTTGGAGAGAACTGGCTACCCGAATGGCTGATAATACTCAGAACCATAATGAAGTGCTCTTGAATATGCTCTGAAATATGCTCAGAGTGTTGATTTGACTGGTCACCTGACAGAGACCTTGCTTACGTCACTGTCCACCATGAAGTACCACAGAACAGGAAGTTAGCAGTAGTAGTTCTCCTGCATAATAATGGCTGGCAAAAAAAGTTGGGAAATTACTGACTACTCAGTCTAATATTAGGACCTGGAAGTTTGTTGATAATCTGTTGAAAAGGATTGCCTGCTTTCCTGAAAGACAGCAACCTCTTATAGCTTATCTCTTGTGTGTTTAAATCCTAGCTCCACTATTCCACTATGACCTTCATTATGAATACCCTGTTATCATTTTGTATTGTTGATTCAAGAATAGCAAAGATTCCCTTCATGTTATGAATATGACATCCCATTACATTTCAAAAAATATTAAATCTTTGTTGGATACATGCAAATATAAGACATGCAAATAATAGAATAGAATGTTTACACAATCCATTCTTTCTTCTCTGTTATTACCTTATTGTCATAATTTTGATACAACTTTAATTGATACTAATTTAATTGATACTACTTTAATTGACTTACTAATGTTGCATTTTTTGAGTTGTTAAAATGGGTTCACTTGGATTAGATCACTTCCACAGTAAACAAACAAACAGATAAACAGAGATAAATAAATAAAAAGTTAAAAAATTTAAACAAACAAATAAAACTCCAAGACAGCAACTAACATAGATTCATAGTCAAAAATTGCTGACAATCCTTATCTAGTTTTTATGACTGAGCCATGGGGCAAATGGACATGAGAATACAAATGGATAATACCTTGAAAAGAAGAGGAGTTATTCGGGGCTGAAAAAAATAGATTTCAAAGATAAGAAGACTGCAAGAAGATCAGATTTAATTAGGGTGGTTGTAACAAACAGACTTGTGCATTTAGGATAAAAGTATTGGAGGACAAGACTAAGACGCTGGCATGCCTCATGCCTGCGGGGTAGGGGGTAATTTTGTCAAGTGTATTGGCATTTATGAAGTCCAGAAATCACAGGGTATATCTGCTGCTGGTAGTATATATTTGCTAGTTTATGTGCTGATAGCTGAAGTCGTCCATAAGAAAGGTATTTTGTTTAGTTAACCTTTCTAACTGGTTATGGCATTCTGCATCCTCTGAAGGGGTCATAGATTGGGATCTATAATTGGCTATAATGTGCTAATTAATATTATTGAGTGCAAATGGGACTTCAACAGTTCCAGATTTGTATCACGCAATGGGAACAAAAAGATAAAGACATGAGGAGTGAGAAATATAGCCAGTGTATGGCAAGTGTTGTGCTGCGGTATGACTTGGGGAGGGAAGTGAACATGAGAGGGAGTAGGAGAGTTGGAAAAGGCATTTCCTGCTTGATAAACAAATCAGGTCAAAGTTCAGACTAGAAGAAGTAAGGTCTATGGTCATAGCTCTCAACCTCTTAGAGCAAGAAATCTGGACAAAGTAATAATCATGGGGGGATAAAGGCCAAAATTAAGGACAATTTTTAAATATTGCTCTTACAAACATAGAAAGTTAATAAAATAACAGGTTTAGCATTAGCATGAAATTTCTGAAGGGTATGAAGTCTGAATCTCAAATGTCTGTCATTATTTTCTGACTTCAGTCCTCAAAGATTTGGCAATGATTTGCCAGAAAACCATAATTTTATGAGTAAGAGGACAAAAATATGAGGCAAAAATCTGGAAATTCTGCTAAAATCTGTGCAGTTGAGAGGTATGTCATGGTACATAATGGCAGGTAAATTTGAGACAAGTAAAACAATAACAACAACATACTTTTGTAATATGAGAGGCCAGTGCTTATAAAAAGATGGCCATGTGGGGAGAGGATTAGCTGAGTGGAAGCCTTAGTAGAGAGACTGGTTGAGATATAATATTACTGTTTTGCAAACAACACAAGGAAAATAGCAGACAATGACATGATCATTATGCAAGAAAACTAGACACCCAGTAATAATAAAAAGATGCAGAAGTTAAAGACATTGCTAGTATTTAACAACACCCATAACTTTGAAGAGAGAATTATATCTTAGCTCAAAAGAAGTGACAATGCATAATGAAGTCATAAATCAGGAAGCTTCTAGAATGGTAGAAGATACAGAAAGCAGTAATATGAGAGCAATGGTAATGACAAACCAGAGTTTTATTTAAAAGAAAAATGTGAGCCCATGTTTGCACTTGTTTCCCACCTTTCCTGTAACTAGTTTAGTCCAGATACAGATTTGCTGTATCCAGGACTGTTTGTAAGCTTCTGAGCCCCTCAAGCCTTTCTGTGTTGGAGGGAAGCATTCTAGCTTATCAATGGGAGTGGTAAGCACTAGGTAGCCTATCTACCACAAGATCCAGATACTAATTCTTAGTTTTAGCACTTGACTTTGCTTATTCGTGCTCAGCACTTGTTTAGAACTTGTTGTTAGCACTAAATAAGCTACAAATTACTACAGCACTCAACCTTCCTCTTTACCTAAAGGAAAACAGTTTTTGAACTTACTTTCCTCACTTGCTTAGAGAAAAACAGCTCTTATACTCACTTTCCTCACTTGTCTAGTGGAAAGTAATTTTTTTATTCAGGCATGTCCAAGGGTCAGCTCCCAGTGTTCTCTCCTGTCTATCTGATGAATCTGGGCATTTTGGGGCAATGTAGCAATTGCCTCATGTTCACAGACAACCCTCTCCTTCTACCACCCAAAACCACAACCTGTGAGAGATGCACTTATCTAGCCAAATTGGAGATAAAGCTCTCTCCAACAAATACTGAACTTGACAGTCAAGAGGAGAAGGTAAACACTTGCACCACACCACACTCATCACATAGTCTCACTAAACCTACACCACCAAAATCCACACATAGAAACACAAACACATTCACAGAGGCTCTCAATAATAATCTGGTCAAGCAACAGAGACCTCCAAAGCAGAAATGCAATAAACCTCCACCTCCCAACACAACCCGAATGACACATAGCCCACAGACTCAGTGTGCCAATAAACCACAGCCCATAAGGCAAAACAATGTACTGAACACAATAGTCATAGGTGACTCTATAGTCAGGCACACTGATATCTCACTCACCAGGCTAAACAAGGAGAAGGTTACTGTCAGCTGCCTGTCAGGTGCCAGGATCCGACACATAACCCACACATTCAGGTCACTAAACAAGTACAAATATGACTCTGTCATTGTCCATGTTGATGTGAATGACCTGAGATGTACGGCCCTGGACTACATGAAAAGAGACATGGAAGAGCTCTCCAATCTTGTAGCCCAGGCAGGTATGAGCCTAGCCCTGAGTAGTATCCTGCCATTGCCCAGAATGATACAGCAGTACAAGGACAAAATGATTGACTTCAACAATTGGCTAAGCTTCTGGTGTCATTCTAAGGGGATCCAGTATCTGTCTGCCTGGGATGACATGGTTGACAGACCACGATGCTTTGCCAGAGATGGCCTGCACCTGTCGCCCCTGGGATTCCAGATACTAGCTAAGGGTCTTGCCACCCCTATAGTGCCTTTTTTAGGCAAGGTTCAAATGACAAATTCACCACTGTAACAGGAACAGGCAAGCAAAAACTGAGGGTAATGCTACTCGATGCTCAAGTCTAAATCTCAAAATGCACTCACTCGAGGCACTCTTTAAAATGGAGAAAATCGATATCTGTGCAATGACTGAGACCTAGGCTCTAGAGAGGACCCCTGCATTACCAGGCTATAACCCATACCACACTTTTCAGCCATCTAACCTGGACCAGAACACCAAAGGTGGATATGTGCCCATATTCATTAAAGATATCCACACCCCCAGGCTAGTTGCGCAGCATAAAGCATCCAAGGTTATCCAAGTGCAATTAACTCTGGGCAAAACTGCAATCCAAATTGTAGCTTGCTACAGATCCCCCACCATGCCCCAGGATTTCCATGCCTCTTTTCTTGATATATTGGAAAATATTAGGGTTCAACCAAATACCCTAATAATGGGCAGTTTCAACTACCCCACCATTAACTGGGAAAACTCTTTATGGAATTCATAAATTCCAGTGCCCTGGATCAACTTATCCACACCCCCACCAGGGGCAACAATATTCTAGACCTAGTCATTACCAACATGAGTGACCAGTGTTCCACACCTGAAGTAAACTCCTCGTTGGTCAGATCTGACCATAACCTAATCACCCTAGATATCCACATCCCGCCCCCACCCACCATTAATGAAACCACGTTAAAAAACTTCTCCAAAGCCAACTTCATGCTTCTTTAGACAGAAGTGGTGAACATCATGACACCCATGCAGATGGACAATACAGTTACGACTGCTGAATTCTACACAAATGCACTCTATAAGCACGTACACGAGTCCATGAATCGTGCTATCCCAAACAGAACCAAGACGCTATCCTCCAAAAAAAAGAAGCCAACCTGGTGGTCCGCTGCTATAAGCAAACTCTACAACAGAAGGAAGAAACTGTTGCAAAAGAGAGTAAAATCCCATGAGTGGAGGAGCTCCCTGCTCAGCCTCAGTAAGAAGCTGAGATCCCTTATAAGATCCTCCAAAGCTAGCTACGAAAACAAAATTGCCACTGATTCTAAGGGCAACCACAAAGCATTTTATAGCTATGTCAAGAATCTCAATGGCAACACATCAGACCTGCTCTAAGTTACAGCACAACGGCACGAAAATTACAGACCCAACTGATATTGCCAACATCCTGGCAGATAGGTTCAGTGCTAACTTTACTCCCCTCTCACCCCCTAAAGGGCCCATATCTATACAGGAAGAATGCAGAGTCCCTGTAATCACATCTATGCAGGTAAAAGCTGCATTCTCTAAACCAAAAACACAGCATCCATGGGACCGGACAACATCCAAGGCAGCATTTTACACAAACTTCAGAATGAACTGGCTCCCCACCTAAGCACCATGTTCAATCATAGTCTCACATCAGGCTTTGTGCCCACTGAATGGCGGACAGCAACAGTTATCCCACTCCACAAAGGGGGAGACACCACTGATCCTCGGAACTATCGCCTTATTTGCCTGACGAGCCTGGTCTGCAAGGCCATGGAACGTATCATCATGGAACTCATAAACAAAGACATTGGTAACCTCCAAACTCTGGAGCCCATCTAGTTCGGGTTTGTGAAAGGCAGATCATGCCATCTGAACCTGATCGACTTCTTTGAGGCAGTCTCCAGAGACATAGACGAGGGTAAGGTGGTTCACACAGCCTATATTGACCTTGCCAAGGCTTTCAACACCATCCCCCATTCTGGAATTATAGCTAAACTCACTAAACTAGGTATAAATCCCTATGTCACAAGATGGGTTGCCAACTGGCTCACTGACAGAACTCACACTATAAAAGTTGTAGACTCCAAATCTGACTTCAAACCAGTGACAAGTGGAGTACCACAGGTTTCAGTCCTGCGACCTCTCCTGTTTGGTATCTACTTTTCTGAAGTACAGGCTAACACAGAAGGCCTCTGGCTAATGAAGTTCATAGATGACTGCAAACTAGGAGCCATAGCCGAGTCCCCAAATGATGTGGACATCCTACAGAAGGGCCTCACTGAGACGGATGCCTGGTGTCAGAGGCATGGCCTCAAGCTCAATGCCAAAAAGTGCATTGTCATCCCCTTTAGTAAAAACTCTGTACCCATGAACTACCACATAAACGGCAGTCTTACTTAATGCTGAATGTGTGATAAGAGACCTTGGGACCCAGGTGGACAGTAGTCTCTCCTTTTGCAATCACATCGCCATAGTAGTCAGGAAATCCTTCTAAGTGTCACACCTCATCACAAAAGGGTTTTCATCCAGGAAAAAAGAGGTCATTGTTCCCCTCTACTCAACACTCATTAAACCCATTATAGAGTACAACTCCCCTTTTGGAATGTACCTCACAAGACATCTGCAGCAGCTGGAAAGGCCACAGAAGTACCTCACAAAGAGGATTACTGGCCTCAAACAGGTGCCCTACATTGACCATCTCAAAAAACTCTAGCTTTACTCTGTAGCATATCGCCTACTCCGAGGAGATCTCTGCCTAACATATAAAGCTATGTTAAACTCAGAGCTGTTGGACATGTTACACTTAAAGAAATCCCAATCCCTCAAAGCTACATGCTCTAGGGACCTAAACCTTGTCACCACAATAAACAGGACATGCTGGAGGGATATATTCCTGCCCCAGAGACTTCCTATACTCTGGAACAAACTATCCATCTATGTCAAGCAAAGTTTCTCATTAGCACTCTTCAAAAATCTTGATGAGTGGATGGGAAATAGGAAATAAACCCCGGGGATCACTTCTGTGGCTCTACTCGACAGGGGCACAGGAAATTAACTTTCTTGGGTTGTGTAAGCCAGGGAACCTTGTTCGCTAGGATTACTTAGGCCATTGGGCCGATAGCCTAGTACCTACTTATGAACTCATGGACCTATGAATGAAGAGAGTGAAGATGTAAAGACCAGGACTTTGCCAGTCATGAGAATCATTAGGATGAAGGTCTGGATAGACGGTAAAGGGACAGAGAAAAAAAGTTATAAAATTAACTCTATAGTAAGTCTAATACAAGATAGAGCAATTACATTTTTTTAAAAATAATCAGAAAACAAAGTAATATGCCCTGTAAGAATGTCCAAGAGAATTCACATGATCTGGTCTCTGGGGTGGTAAAGCTAGTGAAGCAAAATGATTGAGCTACAGGAGCTTTCAAGGAGGCTATGGGGCTTGCTGTCCTTCTCACATGTTCTTAGAAGGTTATCTAAGGAGACAAGTGAAGAATTCTATTAGAAGCTGAAGGTTTGTTGCACTGGGAAGGAATGTGTGGTAGCAAGTGCCTGTGATATGTACATTAAATAATTAGGTCCAGGACTGCTTGCATCATGATTTTGATTGATGTTCTGGAAATATGCATTAAAGCAAGACTATTTTAAAATAAACTAAACGAGAAGGATAAAAAGAGAAGCCTATGCAATGTTGGTATTGAAGGAGCACAGGAACTTTAAGTAGAAAATAAGAAAACAGGAGGTGATATAGAACAGAGAATAGAAAAGAGAATGATATGGTGTGCTGAAGGTGACAACATTTATTTTCCGTTTGTTAACCAGGTAAGTGGAAAGTTCCATGGACCCCTTTCACCCCCAAAATAAGGCTAATTTTGTAAAAACAAAATACTAACATAAAGCTTGTATTTGAAATATTCAGTTAGTCGTCAGTAGCACACTACAGCTGAAAATACATTCAACATACCATATAAAGCAACAAAATGTACAAAAAATGTAGTAATCATATAACGTGCAAAAGTAGAGATGTAAAAGTCAGTGGAAAAGAGTAGGAATTAACCAGTATCCTCAAAGCAGTTTCTTAAGCTTTCTTTAACTACATGGGCAATGAAAGACTTTTTATGCAACTTCAGCTTGTCAATTTTTCTGATATGTTCAGACAAAGAGTTACAGCTTGCTAGAGTAATCAGTGTATGAAGGAAATGCAAACAGCAGGGATAAATGATGGGCTTAGCATTTGGAAAGAATCAGAATTATGGTGGGAGAAGGGTGGGTACTTGCTGATCAGTTTGTTGAGAATAGAGGACATTATCTTCCATGTAATAGTTTGACAGCAAATGAGTTATAGGTTCATAGGTTCATAGGTAGGTACTAGGCTATCGGCCCAAGGGCCTACGTAAGCCTAGCCAACAAGGTTACCTGGCTTATGCCACCCAAGAAAGTTATTTTCCTGTGCCACTGTCGAGCAGAGACACAGAAATGATCCCTGGGGTGTATTTCCTATTTCCCATCCACTCATCAAGATTTTTCTTGAAGAGTGCTAATGAAGAATTTTGCTTGACATAGATGGGTAGCTTGTTCCAGAGTATGGGAAGTCTCTGGGACAGGAATCTATCTCTCCAGCATGTCCTGTTTATTGTGGTGACACAGTTTAAGTCCCTAGAGCCTGTAGCTCGGAGGGATTGGGATTTCTTTAGGTGTAGCATGTCCAATAGCTCTGGGTTTGACATAGCTTTATATGTTAGGCAGAGATCACCTCGGAGTAGGCGATATGCTACAGAGAAAAGCTGGTGTTTTTTGAGGCGGTCAGTGTAGGGCATTTGTTTGAGGCCAGTAATCCTCTTTGTGAGGTACTTCTGTGGCCTTTCCAGCTGCTGCAGATGTCTTGTGAGGTACATTCCAAAAGGAGCGTTGTTCTCTATAATGGGTCTAATGAGTGTCGAGTAGAGGGGAACAATGACCTCTTTTTTCCCGGATGAGAACCCTTTTATGATGTGGTGTGCCATGTAGAAGGACTTCCTGACTACTGTGGTGATGTGACTATCAAAGGAGAGACTACTGTCCACCTGGGTCCCAAGGTCACCTTGCAAAAGGTACACCTGATTGATCAGGAATAGTGATTACTCACAGACTGACCACATCTTCTTTAGTATGGCCCAAAACAAAATAAGTGGTGTAATAGTCCTTGATTTTAGAAATACCTTTAATTGAAGAAGAAAGAAAGTCCTGCACCAACAGACGGCCACTTGTCTTTGTTTTAAACTGGACACTGCTGTTCATTTTTTTTGGAAAAGTATTTGTTTTTCTTCAGCTTGTAAATTATTTTCTCTGGTGCCATGGACAATAATAGGCTGACTGTATTCTAGTTTTGGAAAAAGTATATTTATGGCTTCAGCACTTATTAAATCTTACATCATGTATTATATCTTGAGTTGAGATATTCCGTTATGAATGTGGCACTCAGTATGTTTGTGAAAGGCAAAGTGTTGCTCAAATCAGAGACCAAGATATTTTAGATCTTTGCCACATGCAAGAGGTACACCTGAAAGGTCAGGAATAGTGATTACTCACTCACTGACCACATCTTCTCTAGTATGGCCCAAAACACAATAAGTGGTGTAATAGTCCTTGATTTTAGAAATACATTTGATCATTATCTTCTTTCGGCTGTTCCCCTTAGGGGTCGCCACAGCGGATCTTCTGTTTCCATTTCTTCCTGTCCTCTGCATCATGCTCTTTCACACCAACTGCCTGCATGTCCTCTCTCACCACATCCATAAACCTTATCTTAGGCCTTCCACTTTTCCTCTTACCTGGCAGCTCCATCCTTAGCATCCTTTTCCCAATGTACCCAGCATCCCCCCTCAGCACATGTCCAAACCAACGCAATCTCGCCTCTCTTGCTTTGTCTCCAAACTGTCCAACCTGAGCTGACCCTCTAATATACTGATTCCTAATCCTGTCCATCCTAGTCACACCTAGTGCAAATCTTAACATCTTTAACTCTGCCACATCCAGCTCTGACTCCTGCCTTTTCGTCAATGCCACCGTCTCCAACCCATATAACATAGCTATTCTCACTACCCTCTTGTAGACCTTCCCTTTCACTCTTACTGGTACCCGTCTGTCACAAATCACTCTTGACACTCTTCTCCACCCATTCCACCTTGCCTGTACTCTCTTCTTCACCTATCTTCCACACTCACCATTACTCTGAACTGTTGATCCCAAGTACATAAACTCATCCACCTTTACCAACTCTACTCCCTGCATCCTCACCATTCCTCTACCCTCTCTCACATTTACACACATATATTCTGTTTTAGCCCTGCTGACCTTCATTCCTCTCCTCTTTAAAGCATATATCCACCTCTCCAGGGTCTCCTCAACCTGGTCCCTACTCTCACTACATATCACAATGTCATCTGCAAACATCATAGTCCATGGGACCTCCTGTCTAATCTCATCTGTCAACCTGTCCATCACCTCTGCAAATAAGAAAGGGCTCAGAGCTGATCCTTGATGTAATCCCACCTCCACCTTAAACGTATCTGTCACTCCCACCGCAGTCCTCACCAATGTCACACTACCCTCGTACATATCCTGTACCACTCTTACATACTTCTCTGCCACTCCCAACTTCCTCATACAATACCACAACTCCTCTCTAGGCACCCTGTCATATGCTTTCTCTAAGTCCACAAAGACACAATGCAACTCCTTCTGACCTTCTCTGTATTTCTCCAACAGCACTCTCAGAGCAAATATTGCATCTGTAGTGCTCTTTCCTGGCATGAAGCCATACTGCTGATCACTAATCATCACCTCCCTTCTTAACCTAGCTTCCACTACTCTATCCCATAACTTCAAGCTGTGACTGATCAGTTTTATCCCTCTATAGTTACTGCAGCTCTGCACATCACCCTTATTCTTAAAGATAGGTACCAAAACACTTTTTCTCTACTCCTCAGGCATCCTCTGACTTTCCAAAATTTCGTTAAACAATCTGGTTAAAAATTCCACTGCCATCTCACCTTAGCACTTCCATGCTTCCACTGGTATGTCATCTGGGCCAACAGCCTTTCCATTCTTCATCCTCTTCATAGCTGTCCTTACTTCCTCCTTGCTAATCTGTTTCACTTCCTGAGTCACTATCCCCACATCATCCAGCCTTCATTCTCTCTCATTCTCTTCCTTCATCAGCCCTTCAAAGTATTCTTCCCATCTACTCAACACACTCTCCTCACTTGTGAGTACGTTTCCCTCACTATCGTTTATCACCCTTACCTGCTGCACATCTTTACCAGCTTGGTCCCTCTGTCTAGCCAATCAGCACAGGTCCTTTTCTCCCTCTTTAGTGTCCAACCTTTCATACAACTCGCCATATGCCTTAACCTTAGCCTTTGCCACCTCTCTCTTTGCCATGCGTCTCATCTCCTTATACTCATGTCTACTTTCTTCATCTCTTTGACAATCCCACTTCTTCTTCGCCAGCCTCTTCTTCTGTATACTCTCCTGTACTTCCTCATTCCACCACCAGGTCTCCTTGTCCTCCTTCCTCTGTCCAGATGTCACCCCAAGCACCTTTCTAGCAGTCTCCCTTACTAGCTCTACTGTAGTTACCCAGCTATTTGGTAACTCTTCACTGCCTCCCAATACCTGTCTTAACTCTTCCCTGAACTCCACCTCACAATCACCTTTGTTTAACTTCCACCATTTAATCCTTGGCACTGCTTTCACACTCTTCCTCCTCTTCTTGATCAACAACATCATCCTACAGACCACCAATCTATGCTGCTTAACTACACTTTCCCCTGTCACCACTTTACAGTCTCCAATCTCCTTCAGACTGGCCCTCCTACATAGGATATAATCCACCTGTGTGCATTTTCCTCCACTCTTGTACATCACCCTATGTTCCTCCCTCTTCTTAAAATATGTATTCATCACAGCGATGTCCATCCTTTTCGCAAAATCCACAATCATCTGACCTTCTGCATTCCTCTCCTTAACACCATACCTACCCATCACTTCCTAATTCCCTCTGTTCACATCACCAACATGCCCATTGAGGTCCGCTACAATCACTAGTCTCTCACCCTTGGGTACACTCACCACCACTTCATCCAACTCACTCCAAAATTTTTCTTTCTCATCCATCGCACACCCAACTTGTGGAGCATATGCACTAACAATATTCATCATTACACCATCAATTTCAAGCTTCATAAACATCACTCTTATTCATCATTACACCATCAATTTCAAGCTTCATAAACATCACTCTATCAGACACTCTCTTCACCTCCAAAACACTCTTGGCATACTGTTCCTTTAGGATAACCCCTACTCATTTCTCCTGCCATCCACACCATGATAGAACACTTTGAACCTGCCTCCTATACACCTGGCCTTACTTCCCTTCCATCTGGTCTCTTGCACGCACAATATATCAACCTTCCTTCTCTCCATCATATCAGCTAGCTCTCTCCCTATATCAGTCATATTGCCAACATTCAAAGTTCCTACCCTCACTACTACACTCCTAACCTTCCTCCTCTCTTCCTGCCTTCGGGCATGGCTTCCCACTCCTCTTCTCTTTTGGCCAACAGTAGCCCAATTTCCACCAGCACCCTGTTGGCTAACAGTACTGGTGGCAGTCGTTGTTAACCCGGGCCTCGACCGATCCGGTATGAAAATATGAAATGTTCTCCGCATAAGTAATTTGGCAGAGGTTTTACGCCGGATTCCCTTCCTGATGCAACCCTCCCCATTTATCTGTGCTTGGGACCGGCACAAAGAAATGCACTGGCTTGTGCATCCCCAGTGGCTGGCAACAGAAATACATTTGATACCATAGATAGATTATTCCCTCTAACTCTGTAGACTAAAACAGACAATTTCTTTTCGGATGTCCAGCAATGGTTTCAGTGTTTAGTCTCCAAATTCACCTCCACCCTTTTGGAATGTATAAACACCTGCTTCTCTGAATCTAACTGCAAATGTGTACCACAAACATCAATGCTTGTTCCTCTCCTCTTTTTTTTCTTTTCATAAATGATCTTCCTTCAGATCTCCCTCACATCAACCAAATCCATTGTGCAGATTATACTGTCCTCAGAAGAGCCAGTCACAGTGGAATCCATCTGAAGCATGATTTTTGGAATGACTTAGCTTCCACTTGGAATTGGTTTCATAACAACAAATTTATTATTAACACTGAAAAATGTTCAACAATGTTCTTTAGTACACCCTGAAAGTTACAATCTATACAAAGAACTGTCTGCCGTGGTATCACTGTAATTGGGTCGAACCCCATACTGTTTACTGTTAGTCTGTCACATTTTTAAAAGTGTTCTAATATTTGGTTACTGATGATCCTCTCAAGAAGTTTACCTTGGATATAGGGTGGCAGTCATTAGTTGAAGAAAGGGTGGGAACCTTGGCTAGGGTTAGAGTAGACAGAAAAGAAAGAAGCTTGCTGACTAAATTACTGCATAGCCTAACTATATTAGGATTTTATTTATTTATTTATCTGCTGCTTAGTTGTGGAACTCACAGTTATAAGGGAAGGTTGGACAAGAGGTGACTTGAATTTTGGAGTTAGTTTTGCAGATAATGGTGATGTTCTGCTGGTTAAGCTGTTCTTTAAAGTCTGTGTAAGACATCTGGAGAAGCAGTTAATATTGTAGGAGATGGCTGCTCGAAGAATTAACGGGGACTGGTTTAGACTACACACTTGTACATTACAGGAAGCAATGGTGCACTTCACACAAGAACATAGATGGCTTCAGTGAGGCATTCTGGTACATGCTTACAAGCCTAGCGAAGGATGCTACAGCTTGGCAAACTCCCTGTCCTGCATTAGGGTTATGTACCTGTCCTATCTGCTGACCAGGATTCCTGCTAAACAATAGTACCTGTTGCCTTTTCCTACAATAAGGAATAGAAACCAACCTCTCTCCAAGTTCATCCCCTCAAGAAAGCAAGAAAGTATGTTAGCTGCTTTATGTGAAGTATATTTGTCTAAACATTAGGTTCATTTAATAACCCTCCATTACCAGGATAGCCAGCAGCCATACTCTTTTCTACTTCTTTACTTACCCCCTACCCCCTCTCACAGCCTTCACCTTGCTTTACTATTTCCTCCCCTACTACTAGATCCACTTCTTTCTTTCCGGGTGTTAATCTTGTACTATAGCTTTTACCCACTAGATGGGACTCTCTTCCTTATTCATCTATTCCACTCCCTCATTTTGAAACACTTAGGAAACTAATTTTACCTTACTTATTTCATTGCACATAACTAGTTGTATACCTTACTTATTTCTGCCTAGACCTACTTTAAGCTCCCATTTTTCACCTTCATCTACCTATCGACCCAACCTACGCAGACTATTACTGCATCTATCACCTCCTTTACTTACTTGCACCTAAACTTACCTCTAACAGTCAGCATTTCCACTGATTGCTTTTCACAGGCTGGTTTTCCTCCTTACTTGGCTCTTCCTACTCCGTTCGCCCTGCGAGCTCACTCCACTCCCCTACCCTACCCCCAAATTCCACCCACCCCCACTGCATCTAGCCTTATACCTCACTAACCACTCCTACTTCCCTATCAGCCAATCACATTCCACACCTCGTTAAGGTTTTCCCTCTAGCTCACCACTCCTATTACATCTTCTACTCTCACCTTCTCACTCCCCACTCTCTACTTCTTAAGCACTATGTCTATTTCACCTACATCCCCATACCTTACACCCCTGCTTCTTTTCTCAATTCCCCCTCTCCTTTTCCTTCCATATATATTAACTGCCTATAAACATCTTCACTGCTCTATCTTCCACCAGCCCTCAATGCAAACATCCCTTCCTGCTCTATCAACCACCCTGAAACACATAAACATAACATGCACAACCAACAATTTCCCCCCAATGTGTCACAGAGCCACCGATATTTCCTACAAACACTACCAAGTCAAGAGAGCACATAACTTACTGAATCTTACTCTTATTCACACTTACAGATTACACCTTCACCTTCTTATAGATGGTGACATTCATCTCAACCCTGGCCCTACCAATAACACACCTACCAACACAATCAGTCCTTCTTCTGCTTCCATACCCTAATATAGACTGGGAACACTACTCAAGCCCAAACACCCTAGCCCAAAAGTTCCTGGAATTCATAAACTCAAATGCCATGGAACAACTAGTCACCATCCCCACAAGAGGAGATAACATACTTGATCTCATCATCACGAACATGGGAGCACAATGTTCAACACCGGAAGTATACCCCTCACTGGTGAGATCAGATCACAAACTAATCTCGCTAGAGGTCCTCATCCCACCCGCACCTGAAATAAAAAAGACCACAGTAAAGAACTTCTCAAAAGCCGACTTCACACTTCTAAAGACTAGTGTGGTCTCCTTTAAGGCCCCCATGCTGGTGGAAAACAGTACTCTAGCCGCTGAATCACTTACAGACGCCTTCTACCAGCACCTGCAGGACTGCATGGTTAAGGCAATCCCAAACAAAACAAAGACTCTTAGTACCAAAGCAGTCTGGTGGACCCCAGCCATAAACAAACTCTACAATAAAAGGAGGAAGCTACTACAAGATACAGCAAAATCCTTAAAAGGTAAGACACCCTTGATCACTATAAGTAAAAAACTAAGAGCTCTCATAAAATCATCCAAAGCAAATTTCGAGAGAAAAATAGCTAAAGACTCAAAAGACAATCATAAGGCCTTCTTTAGCTATGTTAGACACCTAGGAGGAAACTCCCAGATATGCTCAGAACTAGTTCAAAATGATGTGAAGATTACTGATCCTACAGACATTGCCAACATACTGGCTGACAGGTTCAGTGCAAACTTCTCCCTCCCCCAAAGGAGAGATATCTATACCAAACGATTGCAGCCCCCAAACATCTCCAGCCCAAGTGAGAACTGCTCTCCAAAGCAAAAACACAGCATCCATGTGACCTCATGGCGTCCCCGGCTGTGTGCTCCACCAACTCCATGAGAATTAAACCCACAGCTAGGACAGCTGTTTAATCAAAGTCTTACCTCTGGATCCTCCAGGTAATAACTGCAACTGTGGTCCCACTTCACAAACCTCCACCGACCCTGGAAATTACCGCCCATTAGCCTGACAAGCCTTATCTGCAAAGCCATGGAGAGGATCATAATGGACCTCATAAATAAAGACATAGGGAATTTGCAGACTTTGGATCCAACCCAGTTTGGCTTTGTCAAAGGCAGATCATGCCTTTTAAACTTGGTTGACTTCTTCGAACCAGTCACCAAAGCCATTGCCGAGGGAAAGGCAGTCCATACAGCCTACCTCGATCTGGCTAAGGCCTTCGATACAATACCCCACTCGGGTATCATTGAAAAACTCATCAGCTTAAATGTTAACCCATACATCACAAGATGGGTTGCAAACTGGCTGAGTGACAGAACCCACAGGGTCAGAGTTGCTGGCGCCATGTCAGACTCAAAACCTGTCACAAGTGGTGTCCCACAGGGCTCAGTCCTGGGCCCACTCTTGTTTGGCATCTACTTTTCCTGCAGATGACTGCAAACTGGGCACTATAGTAGAAAACACATCTGACACAGATATCCTTCAGAAGGGTCTCACAGAAACGGATAACTGGTGCCAGAGCCACGGCCTGAAGTTAAATGCCAAAAATGCATAGTCATACCCTTTGGGAAAAACAAGGTTACCCCTAGCTACCAAATAGGTGGCAATCCACTGAGCACAGAAGAAGTTATCAGGGACCTGGGGACCCAGGTTGATAGTAGTCTGTCATTCGACACCCATGTAGCTAAAGTAGTTAGGAAGACTTTCTACATTGCCCACCTTATCATGAAGGGATTCTCATCTAGATCAAGGGAGGTCATAGTCTCCTTTACTCATCACTCATCAGACCAATGATTGAGTACAATGCCCCATTTGGGATGTATCTGACCCGACACCTGCAGCAGCTGGAGAGGCCACAAAGTTCCTCACCAAAAGGATAAAGGGTCTCAAAATCTGTCCTATGCTGCCCGACTGAAAGAACTCCAGCTCTATTCAGTCGCTACCTGCTCAGAGGTGACCTTTGCCTAACATACAAGGCCATGTCAAACCCAGATTTGATGAATATGCTTCACCTCAAAAATCTAGATCCATCAGAGCCACAAGGCGGAGACTTAAACCTCGACACGGCTATTAATAGGACGTGCTGGAGGGATAGATTCATTACCCAAAGACTCCCTATGCTGTGGAACAAAATCCCGGTACATGTGAGGCAGAGCACCTCGCTGGCCTTGTTCAAGAGAAATCTTGACCAATGGATGGGATATGATTACCTCAGTGTCACTGCACAGCAAAATAAATGCCCTCGGGCAGATAGCCTAGTATAAACCTATGAACCTATGAACCTATACACAACCCTACAAAGCCTCCTAGCTCCCTCTTATTAGGTCACTTAAATATACATATTATTAACAATAAAATAACTCACCTTCATGCCCTACTTGAGGTACACAACTTTGACATTCTATGTTTAACTGCGACATGGCTAAAACCATCTACTCAGGCCTAAGAAATCACTCCTCCAGGATATAGTATTTTAGAGCTTCTCACTCCAATAAACACTTTAACCCTGAAAGTTTCCAAAGTAACTGAGCCTATGCAACTGGTCACCCTTGAAACACCGCCAACTAGAGAAAGCAGTGGCTTACTTCAATTCTAAGTTCCTTAAAATCCTCAACTTCCATGCTCCTTCCTGTACCCTTAAGAATCGGACCAAAACTGCACCATGGCTTACAAAAGAAACCAAACAAAAGATTTTACTGAGAAACAAATTTTGGTCTAGATGGCGTTCTTTAAAGGACCCATCTAATCACATAAAATTTAAACAACTTAGAAACTCTACTAAAGCATCTATTCTATTAGACAAACAAAAACTTCTTCTTTCGACTCCAGCAAACTAACCAACAAAGCCCACAGAAATTCTGGTCAGGGATCAATAGACTCCTTCATCCAGGCAGCACTAAGACACCCACCCCCTCTGTAATAACCCAAGTCACTCTCAATCAAATTCCTGATTCCTTCAACAACTTCTTTACTGAAGCTATCCAGTCTCTTGCCAACTCACTACCTCCTGTATCCACGGATCCACCCCCCTCCTCCTATACCTCTCCACCCACTTTCCAACTCCAACCTGTCCCTACTTCCCTCATCGGTACCCTACTACAAAAACTCAAACCATCTACCCCCTCAGCAGACCTACTACCTGCTAAGTATCTTCAAATTGCAGCCAAAGTTATTGCTTACCCTATCTCAATCCTAATTAACAGAACCATAAAAGAAGGTACCATCCCAACCATCTGGAAAATCTCACATATTATCCCCCTTCATAAAGGTGGGAACTCTATAGAACTTTCCAACTTTCGTCCAATTGCCCTACTCTCTCCCTTAGCTAAAATCATGGAAAAATGCATCCACCGCCAACTACTTGATCGCCTTCTCTGAAATGGCCTATTAGCTAGCTCTCAGCAAAGCTTTTGACCCTTCCATAGCACTACTACTTCCCTCCTTTCATTTACTGACCACATCAACAAAAACCGTAACAATAATATCCTGTCCTCCGCTATCTTCATTGATCTTTCAAAAGTGTTTGACAAGGTTAATTATCAAATACTTTTGAATCTTCTGAAATCCCTCTCACCTGATACTCAAGCACTACAGTGGTTCAAGTCCTACTTAGATAATACGCAAACAGGCAGTGCTCTGGGAAAACACTCTATCCACCCCTCTTTCTGTCTCCCTTGGTGTACCCCAAGGATCTATCTTAGGTCCTCTTCTTTTCTCCATCTTTATCAAAGATGTAGCTATTAGTATTCCCCAAGCTGTAACCATACAACATGCTGATGATTCCACTTTAATCTCCTCAGCTACAACTCCATCTGAACTCCATGCCCTCACCCAAAGTGTCTTTGAGCTTGTAGAAGATTGTTTTTTACAGTGCTGTCTCCTCCTCAACCCTAAAAAGACTAAACTACTGCTATTTACTCCTACACAAAAGTCCACCCCATTTCACTTCTCTATAAAATCCAGAAATGGCACAGTCATATGTCCAGACATAACAACCAAACTCTTAGGGGTTACTATTGACCACAACCTTAACTATGATATTCATATCAATACCACAATAAAATCGGTAAACCGAAAGCTAAGCTCCCTCTACAAAATTAAGCCCTTCCTCACTCCTACAGCCAGAACTACTATTGCCCACACCCACCTCATCTCCACTCTCTTCTATACTTCTCCTATATACACAAATCTATCAAAAACTAACCTCAACAAGCTGTCAATCTCCTACAACAGTATAGCTAGATTTGCTACCGGCTCCCCATTTAGAACCCACCACTGCCTTAATTTAAACCAATTCGGTTGGCTGGAACTACACAATCAGTTCTTATTTCAGCAACTAATTATGTCCCATAAAATCCTTTATTATCCAGAGAAAATACCAATTCTTACAAATCTTATCAGTCCATACAAAAATCTTTCCAATCTACGCTCAGCTAATAAACTACTAGTATCTATACATAAACCCAATAATAAAGCAGGAGTTTCCCTTTTCTCTAATACTGTGGGTAAAAGCTGGACCCTACTGTCTGGTGACCTCACTTGTATCTCCTCTACTTTATTTTTCAACAAGAAACTTAAATTTTATCTTACTAGCCACTGGCTCTGCCCCTGTACCAACCCTGACTAATACTTTCTTCTCCTGTTTTCAACATCAATCATTTTTCCTAAGTCATTCCACCTTACATTATTGCCACTTCTAAGTGGGACTTAGCATATCCAAGATAGACTTAACAGACATCCTGCCTGCTTCTGCTAGAGGGGTAACTTCCCCTTTACTACTCTCTCCCATTCCTGATTTTCTTCTCTTCTATAACTAGTTTTCCATTCCTTACTAATGACTTTGTTGTTCTGGGAATCTCCCTCTTCCTTCTATTACTTTCTCACCATGTAAAAAAAAAACTTAATAGTGAAAATAGGGGAAGGGGTATTTTATCTGTATTTCATCTTAACTGAACTTTAATGTATCTGTAACTGAACTTTAATGTTTTGTAACTGTTATTGTATTTTTAATCTTAAAATGTTGTAATTTTAAATATTTTTAATCTAGTCTGATCCTTGTGGAGATTTTATCCCCGGGCCTCTACTGAAAATGGACATATATCCAGCTAGACTAGCCCAGTCAACAAATGTAAAATAAAAATAAAATAAATAAATTTGACATTTGTTTACGGGGGTGGTCTAACTGGGTCTACAGAACCTGTTTTCAGCAGAGGCCTGGAGAGAAAAACTCCACATACAATAGAATACAAATACAGTATCATCCAATACAATACAAGTGACATGAGGAATACTATACAAAAATTAGTTAAAAGAACAAACTATGCTACAAGATGTTACAATATGTACTACACATCTAGAAGATTCTATAGAGTTAAAACATTATAGACAATAATGTCTGTCTGAATGAAAATCACCATACATGATGTAGATATTGTCCAAAAAATAGTACGAAGGTAGTGCAGTGTGTGACATTAACAGTTATAGTACATGAAAAATAGAATGTTGGTTTCAGTTAGAAAATAATAGCCAGAAAGTTAGTGATGCAGAAAGATGGTGAGAGAGTTAAGAAGAATAGAGGCATTACAGACTGAGCAATAGCTTAAAGATATGGTATAGAAACAGAGAAGGAGTTAGAAGAGCCTTAAGATATTGCAGACTATGAGGGAGTGAAATGTGATGGAACAGGAGGACGAGGCTGTTGTGGAAGAAGAGCAAGACCTGAGTACTAGGCGGGCTTAATGCAGGAGCAGAGCTATGCATTTTTGAGATGATTTTTTTAAAGATGCTTTGAAATGAGTTAGATCAGGTATAGATAGACCTGGTAGCTAGAGGTAGTGAATTCCAAAGTATACAGGGTATGGAAGCTGTTGTTAGTAATGATAGTTAATAAGGCATATAAAATGCTGCACAGTAACTATAGGAATCAATCAGAAGAGGTCAGAAAAGATTGAGAAGAGAGATTAGATATGCAGTCCACAAAGAAACAATGAGAGGACATACATGACTCCCAAATATACAACAAAATCTAGAAGATTTAGTATTTTTTGTATGGAAGTGTTTGCATGGATACTTTCATACCCCAAGTATACTCTAAATATTTTCCTCAGGTAAATGGCCAATGTTGGAGGTGTGATGGGGAAGAAAGAGGTAGCTAGGAACATATTTTTGGGGAGTGTAATGAGTTGGCAAACTTTAAAAATGTCCTACAGAGTACTCTGTCAGGAATACTGGGCAAGCAAATGAGTGTAACTGGAATTTTTTTTGAGATGGGATAAAAGTACAGGATCTGAATTGCCTAGACATAGTAAAGCTTTGTTAAGTGTAATTCTGGTAGCTGCCAAAAAAGCATTTAGTAAAAGATGTAAATCAAAATCTAAACCAACTGTACTTGTAGTGAATATTGCAACTGCGATAAAAGAACTGGAAGTGAGATCTTTAGAAAGGGGTAGGAGTAAATTACATAGAAAAATGGAAACAGTACATGCTGAAAATGTTTTGGAGAAGGAATGAGGTTTAAAAGAAGACAGGAATTGAATAATGTATGTAATGTTGCTTAGACTATAGGATGTATAACAATATATGTGATGTGTGGGGAAGCTGCGTTGGTGCAGCGGTTAATGTTTCCGCCTCACAGCAAGAGGTTCTCTGGTTTGATCCTCAGATGGGGTGCCTTCTGTGTAGAGTCTGCATGTCCACCCTGTGGTTGCATGGGTTTCCTCCCAAAGACATGCTGTATGTGGATTGGGCACTCTAAATTGGTCCTAGGAATGAGTGTGTGCCATCTGTGGAAGGTTGGGTGCTGGGCTGGCAACTCAACACTGTAAAACTCCACTGCCAATCATGAGCAGACAGGTGATCTGCTGTGGCAACCCTTACCTGTGAAAAGCCAAAAGAAGAACAACAAGAGACAGAGTGACCTGGTTTTCAGATAGCTAAGAGATTTTTGTCTTCTGATCATAGGGATCAATTTGGAGTGTAAGATGTGACTAGATTGTCTAGTGCAGGGCAGGCAGTAGGCTTGAAAATAAGGTTGTGCAAGGTGGATAGCTGAATAAAGGCAAGTTGGTTGGGGAGTTCAAGCCAGTTTAATTCTATATGTGGTTTACATTGGTGTGTGTGATTTTTAGAGTTTGTGGCAAACTTTGCATCTTTGTTATAGTACTGTTCCATCTTCCTTAGGGTAGAAGTTTGTAAGTTATTTAGGATAGGAGCACCATAAAGAAGGGATGGAAGTAAAAATGTTTTTGCAAGGATAATTTTAGTTGTTGCAGTAAAGAAATGTTTGTTTCTATATAAGAGTCCCAGTTTTTGATGAGTTTTCTTTACATGTTGCTGTATATGGGGGTCAAATGAAAGTGTATTGTCAATGACAACTCCAGAAGTTTGTTTTCCTCCACTATTTCTATGTTGCCAGATGCAAGGATGTTAAAGTGATCAGTGATATGAGAGGTGTTTTGGGGGTAAAAGAGTACTAGTTTAGTCTTCTTTGGATTAAGAAAGAGTTGGGCATTTCTTAGCCAGGATTCAACTGCAGTAAAGGACTGTTGAGTTTTTGATAGTAGTTCTGGTAGCGATTGAGCAGTACAGATTATGGTGGAATCATCAGTGTATTGAATGAGGGTCCCAGGGTGAGAGGCTGTGTAAAGGTTGTTTATGAAAATGTTGAAGAGTAGCGGTCCTAGGAAGGAGCCTTGAGGGATTCTAGTAGGGTTGTAGAGAAAGGGTGAGAGTTCATTGGACTATTTCACTGCTTGTTTACTATACTTGAGGTAGCTCTGATTTATGGCAAAGAAGATGGGATATAGGAGCACTCTCTCATTTCCAGACATTTTTGTCCTTAAGCTTAATAATGGTTTTGAAGAAAAGTTGGAGGTATTCAATTGCCTTCTACAGTGGAGGGAGGGAGAGAAGACGGGAGAGCTGGAAATGTGAAGGATTAGTTATGTAACAGGTTTTGCAGATGCAGATCAGAAATAAGAAAGGGGAGTACAGTGAGTTGTGTATCAGGTTTGAGAAGGAAACTGGATAATGTAAGATTTTTAGGGATTGTAGAGTGTTGGAATAGTATTTTGTAGATTTCTAAAATGTTTGCTATAGCATAATTAGCTGTCAGTTTTTTTTTTTTTTTAAAGAGTAGAACGTGTTGTCTTAGTCTGAGTTAGAGGTATTGGCTTTTCAGTCAAATCATGCTTTGTCCCTGAGCTTCATAAGTTGCCTGATATTATAAGTTACCCATGAAACTGATTTACAATAAACACACAAAACAAATATTTAGAGGGAGGCAAATAATTTGGAACTTAAATTTTTGCATAGGTTCACTCTGATACAGAATTTATAGGTACTCAAGCTGCAAATAAATGATAAGTAGTGGATATGATAGGTTTTTGTCAGTGGATACTGGGAATGAAATAAATGTGCTATGGAAGCTCATTATATTGAGTTTGAGAAGGAATCATGAAATGGCATATAGGCCACAAGGCTTAAGTGAGAAGGAGGGTATACTTGATAGGTGGCACTGAGACATCTTGAGATGAAAAACAGAATGATGATGAAACACTCATTAAAAGAAATAATAGAAGGACAACAGGATGATAACCATAATTACAGAAGGATGTAACCATCAGGGAGGTGCTATTGTGAAAGTTGGAATCAAACAGAGTATAAGAAAACCTAGAGGAAAAAGAACAGTAAAGGACATTTTATTCTAGTCTTTACAAACATGGATAAAAAGGTAGACATGAAAAAGTAATTAGGCAGCAGGAGTTATACCATGATATATGGATTTGCTGTGTTTGACTTAGTTCTGAGACTACAGAAAAAATAGCACAACAGTACAGAATAATACTTCCTAGATCAAAGTTAAAAAGAAGTCTGGGGAAACAGACATCATGTATGGCTAAATGTATAGATAAGATGATGAAAGAGGTGATATGAGGAAACCATATAACACAACGAGACATGAAGGAAGGGAGAAAATAAATAGAATAATGGCCACAAAAATGACCAGATGAATGCAGCAACAGTGACTCAGCAAACCAAGGTGGCCTAGACAAAGGATCAGTTCAAGCTCATAAGGAAGTGGGAATGATATTTCTTCAATATGCCAAAAATGTAATATGGTCATGCTCCTCCTGTGGCATAGAGGGACAATTCCCTAAATTTGGCCTCATCAACTTGGGATCAGTTAGAGGCTAGGGAGTCTGATGGAGAGGCAGGGAGAGATGGGTATTCCCAGCCCAGGGTGGGAGGACATTTGTCTCCAATGCTCCCTTAGGGTAGGAATGGTTCAAATAGGGAACTTATTCTCAAACTTAAGTAGTGAGCATGGGAAATGGGGCAGGCAAGTGGGTAGGGCATTTAATCAAAAAAAAAAAAACAGGATGGAAACAGATTCAGCCAAGCAACCAGTATGTTCCTAGGATCCACAACCAGCCCCAGCAATAACAAAGCGAGTTTTAGGGGATAGAAGACAAACTGATAGACCCGGCATGTATGTGGGGTGCTGGGGGCTGGGTTGATAGAACTGATGTCCCAAGGAGGACAAAAAAAAAAAGAAAAAAAAGGAAACAAAATACTGTCATTAGTCATATGACAAATATGTTCACTGAAAGCAATGGAGAAAGTATAGTAATGTAATAAAAAGTCTTTACCTTCTAAGGTCAAGGTTCATAGGTACATAAGTGGTTACAAGACTAGCGGCTCTAGAGTTTTACAAGCCTAGCCATGTTAATCTCAAGTAATCCCATTTGATCTTTTTGGGTAGTTCACAGAATGAATTTGTGAATAGATCAGATCTGTGATCAACACTAGCTACATCTGTCCATAAGAGACATGGGTGCCAACCCAGGGGCACATTTACAGTCTCCCATCCAATTATCTGGGTTGCATTTGAATAGGGTCAGTGAGGAGCTCTGTTTTACATGAATAGGAAGTCTATTCCAGAGAAGTGTCAGTCCCTGGTAGACATATCTGTCTCTCCAGCATGTTCTGTTAATATCACAAGCCTGGTTGAGATCCCCAGAGTGAGTGACTCCTGTGCCATTTGACTTGTGGATGTGCAGCATTTCCATTAGAGCAGGGCTGGAGATTCCCCTATATGGCAGGCACAAGTCACCTCTCAACATCCTATAAAATACAGCTTAATGTGACAGGGCTTTCAGCCTGTCCATCTAGGTCATGGTTTGGAATCCTTGTATTTTCTTAGTGAGAAACTTCTGGGGTTTCTCCTGCTACCACAGGTGTCTGGTGAGGTACATGCAAAAAGGTGCATTATACTCTATTAGAGGTCTGATGAGGGTCGAGTACAGTGGAGTTATAACATCCCTTGACCTGGAAGCTATGCCTTTGCTTATGAGGTACACTACGTACAAGGCTTTCTGTACAATTGTGGAAACTTGGTGGTCAAAGTTCAAGTTGCAATCAACCTGTGCTCTCAAGTCTCACACCAATGGGTTGAAACTCAGGAGGGTGCTGTCAATATTGTAATTTGTAGGGAATTCCATTTTGCCAAAATGAATAATAATGCATTTTTTTGCATTTAGTTTTAGACCATGGCTTTGGCACTAATCATTTGTTTGTGTTAGCCCTTCTTGTAATATGCTGACAATGTTGGGGACTCAATGATTGCTCCCAGTTTGCATTCATCAGTGAACTCAGTGAGCCAAAGGTCATCTACTTTGGCCTGGACTTCTGAGAAATAGATGCTAAACAGTGAGTGGTCCAGCACAGAACTGGTGACGGGTCTACTGGTGGAGGTGGAGTCACAAATTTTGAAAGAGTGTGTTCGGTCAGTGAGGCAGTTGGCTACCCATCTTGTAACATAAGGGTTAATCCCTATCTAGGAGAATTTCTCCATGATGCCAGAGTGGTGAATTGTGTCAAAAGCCTTGACAAGGTTGAGAAAGGCAGTGTGTGTTGTCTTACCTTCATCCACAGCTTTGGTGACATTCTCAAAGAAGTCCACCAGGTTTAATATGCATGATCTACCCTTAAAGAAGCCGAACTGGGTTGGTCCAATGTTTGGAGGTTGCCTATGTCCTTGTTGATAAGGTCTATGATAATTCTTTCCATGGTCTGGTAGATGAGGCTGGTTAGACTTAAGGGTCTGTAGTTCCCAGGGTCAGTTGATGGCTCCCCTTTGTGCAGGGGGATTACTGTTGTTGTTCTCTATTCTGAAGGAACATAGCCTGTTCTCAAGCTATAATTAAAGGGAATGTCAAGTGGGTCCACTAGTTCTTGTTTTAGATTGTTTAGTAAACAAGCTGGGATATTATCTGGTTCCATCGAGGCCATGAGTTTGGCCTTGGAGAGTGCAGAGATTACCTGTTCTCTAGAGAAACTAGGTAGAGGGCTGGTGTCAGATATGATTTGGGATATGGTAGGTGGGAATTGGGGGTGAAGTTTGCCAAATCTGTCAGCTAACAGGTTGCCGATATCTTCCTGTGTAGCATGAGTGATCCCTTCTACAGTTCAGCACATAGCTGGGCAGTCCCTTTTAGACTTCAGATGTAGTGAAAGAATGCCTTATGATTATCATTGGCTATGGATGTGATTTTAGTTTCATAATTTGCTTTAGAAGATTTCCGATTTTCTTGTTTAGGCTTAGGAAGGAACTCTTCCTCTGCAAAGTTATATCCCTCTTGCTTTTGGACAACAGTTTATTCCTCTTGTTATATTATCTGTTTATACCTGAAGTCCACCACAGTGGTTTGTTTTTACTGTTTTTGATCCAGTCAGATACAGCAGAGTTTTTACAGTCACTTAAGTGTTTGTAGAGTGCATCTGCATACACTTCTGCATAGTGATCATGGATGTCTGTGATTTTGGGTAGTATGAAGCTTTTTATGTGATTGTTTAGTAGGCTGAAGTTAGCTTTGGTAATGTTTTTAAAAAATTTGATCCTGTAAGGCTATCAGTTTCAGTAGTTACTTCAAATGAGACTGATATGTGATCTAACCTAACCAGGGAGGGCACCACTCATGGAGAAGTACAGTGACCTCTCCCCATGTTGGTGAGTACTATGTCCAGAACATTAGAGACCCTAGTGGGGGGGACTATCTATTCTAGAGCATTTGTGTTAACAAAGTCCAGAAATCTCTGGGCGAGTGTGTTTTTGTTTGTGTATGTCCCCTAGTCTATAGAAGGATAGTTTAAATCTCCCCTGACTAAGGTGTTAGGCTGTATGGTGAGAGACTTCAGTAAATTGAGGTAGGCAGTGTGCTTATCCTAGTTTATGGTGGGGAATCTATAGCTAGCAATGATGTGGTATGGTACTTTCCCAATAGTTAATTGAACATGGAGTAGGTAGACAGAGTCATGCTATTTGACCAGTCTTGAAGTGTATTTGGTTTTAATGAAGATGGATACACCTACACCTTTGGTTCCTTCATGCTCATTTTGAAGTCTGAACTTGTGGAAGGCATCATTGCCTTGCATGGCTGGGGTGCTGTCAGTGACCTTGAATCATGTCTCGGTAACTGCACAGATGTCAGCATCGTCAAAGGTGAGGAGTGTTTCCAGTGAGTGAGGTTTCATGTTTAAACTCCTATTAATAAGTAGTATGACCCTGAGGTTGCCTTGATTAGATCTTGTTACAATGGAAAATTTGTTGTTTTGACATTGCCTAAAAAAAGGCATTATGAGGGAGGCAAGGGCCTTTGCCAGTATCTGAAAGCCATGGAGGGACAGGTGCAGACCATCTGTAGTAAAGCAGCAAGTTCTGTCTACCATATCCTCCCAGGTTGACAGATGCTGGATCCCCCTGGACTGCCAGTAGAAGCTGCGCCAATTTTTGAAGTCAATCATTTTTTTTTTATACTGTGGCTTCATCCTGGTTGAAGGTAGGATACTGCTTAGGCCTGGGGCATAACTTTCTGGAACACATCATCACAGAGTTCTATCATGTCTTTCTTCATATAGTCCAGACAGGTATGTCTCAAGTCATTCACTCCAACATAGATTATGACAGAGTCATAACAGTACTTGTTGTTGAGTGACTTGAGTGCATGCATGATTTGTTGGATCTTAGAACCTGATAGGCAGCTGACTGTGACCTTCTCCTTGTCCAGTCTGGTCAGGGGGGCATTTGTGTGTTTCACTATGGAGTCGCCTATGACCAAGATATTTGATGTGTTTTGCCTTATGGGCTTATTTGTTGACACGTGTGTGTGTGTGTGTGTGTGTGTGTGTGTGTGTGTGTGTGTGTGTGTGTGTGTGTGTGTGTGTGTGTTGATATGTGTAGTGATTTATTTTTGCTTAGTGGTGAGTGTGGTGGTATACATTTGGGAGGTCTCTGTTCTTTTGTTAGGCTTTAAGTGAGTACCTCCACATATGTGGGTTTATGTGTCGTGACCTTATTTTGTGTGAGAGGTGAGGTTTGCGTGAGAGGTGAACCGTGCGTGCCTGGCAACCTATATGATGTGTAGTTTATTTTTACATGAGAGAATTGACTCTAATTCCACAGTGTATTTGCATCTCTCACATAGGGTCTTAGTTTGCTTTAGGAGTAAATGATTGTCAATATAAATGAGGAAATTGCTTCATTGCCTCAAGATGCCCATATCAATTAAGCTGGCAAGAGAAATGACAGGAAATTTCCCATCCATTGTGGCAAGATTTTTCTGAAAGTGGTATTTGGGAAGGAAGTGGTTTAGCTGGACTTAGTCACAAACAGCAAAAATGAAGCAGTAATTCAATTAAGTATAGTTAACAAAGCGCAGTGCTGGCTTAATTTTTTTTTTTTCATTTTGATAGTAAGCCTATGGGAATTGTGCTGAGGGAGATCATTTACAGACAGAGAGTGATGTTACAAGAATTAGTGAGAGACGTGTGGCAGTCAGACTCCAACTTAAAGATAGAATTCTATTCATAGTCTCAGACTATACTACATAGGGTTGGGATGGCAAGGAAAAGTGTGTATTCTGGCAGCAGTTGAATGGCCTACTAGATGAAGCAGAGCAGCATGAGTTGTTGATGATCGCTGATTATTAATTTTTGATTGTTCATGGGGTGGGGCTGAATGCTCATATCAGGACTGACAGAAGAGGATATGAGGGCTATATGAGTAGAGTAACAGGAAGAAAGACGTTGAGGCTGTTCTAAATTTCTGTCATGCAAATAGCTTGATGGTGGCCAATACATGGTTCAGCAAAAGAAAACGTTTTACAAAATCACATATAAGCGTGACAAACATTCAACTCAGGTAGACCTTCTCCTAGTTAGGAAAGGGAACTGAGGTAGAATCAACAATTTCAACATCATCCCCAGTGGAACAGTAGGTCTACTGCATAAACCACTACTGGCTACAGTCTGCTGAAAACAATAGACAGGAAAGCTTGAGATCAACAAATACTACACTGAAGACCTCTAAGCTGTCTGGAGTGAAAGCACAGGAGTTCAACTAATACTCAAGGCTCTACCATCTCAGGAAGAAGAGAAAATAAGTGGACTGGACTTGAAATAGATTGTCAGTTTCTCATAACACCATGTGAGAAGACTAAAGAACAGATATGCAGTCAAGCCAGCTATGGATATAATATACATTGGGAAAGCTGCTGGTGGAATGTAGAAGTCCAGGAAGTTATCAAAAGAAAGCATAAGTCCAGGAATAAAGTGGGAGATAGAAAAGACAGGCAAAGATAAGAAGGGATGCTAGTTGGTTAACAAAAAGAATAAGAGAAAAAAATAAAAGAAAAGAATAAAAGCAAAAAGAAAGAACATGGCATCATAGGCACTCTACCAGCTTTTGAAAAGTGAATGAGCAGATGGCAGTAGGAAACTCTATCAGGCTACAAGGTAAACACTGAAAGATAAAATAGCCATTCATAAGGGGTGACAGCAATAGCCTGCTTATAGGACATCAAAGGCAGATGTAAGGAGTACTTCCTATAACTTCTGAATGAAGAAAACTTCACAGAAGCACTACTGCCCCATACACCGCCTACAATGAAAGAGAAAAAAGAGCTCACCCAAGAAGAAATAAGAACAGAACTATAGAAAATTAAGTCAAGGATAACAGCAGACTTGGATGAGATCATGGTAGATATAATAAAGATATATGAATTATGAGTGAAGTAACTCCTGAGGGTACACATAGCAGTGTAGAGAGAAAGACATATCCTAGATGACTAGATAATAAGCATTCTATTGCAAGTGTGTACAGGAACAAAGAGGCTATTCACAACTGCGGAAGTACAGCAGTATCAAACTCCTGTCACACTGCATGAAAGTGCTGGAAAGGGTGCCTCATAAATGAATACACCAAATAGTAGAAAGTAATGTGGGAGATGATTAGGATGCACCACCAAGGACCCGATGTTTTCAATGAGACACATAGCTGAGAAGAAGCTAGACATAAGAAAAGAGCCCATCTGGACATTCCTAGAAATGGAGAAAGCATATGACTAGGGCAATGCACGGGGTCTCATGAAAGCTGATTTGGGCATCCCTGCAATGGCTCAAAGTCCCAAAAACATTGGTAGAATTAGTACAGGCTATATACAAGGATGGATTGCCAACTGGTAGTCCTGGATTCAAAACCTGGTTGGGACACAACTTGGCAGCAGCATTATATGAGTGGAAGAAAGGCCTGGCAATTTACTTACACAATATGCCACAAAACCTCTATGGGGCTTATCCGCAGGGTTGCCATCTATCAATTTTAACTCAAGGCATCCAACAACAACAATGCACAAAAATCCAGATGCGCTCATACCAATGGTGTTTGGACTCATAAAGGTGTTCTGAATGGAAGTGAGAGTGGGGGTGCATCTGGTTTCAGGCTTGTTCCCACTGCAGTTAATACTAGTGATGGACTACATTATCAAGCAAGTCGGAGGGAACAGATCAGCAAAGCTGCTATATGAAAATGTTATGACATTATAAGCAGAGTCTGAATGGGAACTTCAGCAAATGAGAGGGGAAAGGGAGTGCAAAGGTGAAGAAATATGGGATGATGCTCAGTAAAGGATGAGCAAAGGCAAGACAACTGTCATGGCAATAAATGGGGAAAGTCAGAAGAGGGTGAGAATTGAGATGGACGGCAAAATAGTGGAACAGGCTAACATATTCAAATATCTGAGAGGGGTGGTTGAGGAGAAATGAAGTCTGAATGTAGAGGTCAAATCTAGAATCAAATAGGCTGCAACTGACAGTCACAGAATGTCTGGGGAGATATAGCACAAAGGCACGGCCGGCTTTAGGCATAGGCGAAATAGGCAACCGCCTAGGGTGGTGTGCAGGCCGGCCATGTAAAGGGAGCAATTTCCAGGTATTTATTCATTTTAATTAATTTTTTTCATTATGCAGGCAGAGGAACAATAGGGGGAGGGGGAGGGGCGAGCACCCTCCCACTTTTGTGCCTGCAGCCTGCAGGTTGGCCAGGAGGCTTCAACAATTAAATAACGAGTCTTCTCCTTTAAGGAGGAACAAGCGTGCGTCTCATACATGCACGCCAATATAGATGCAAAGACATTCTGCAGTCGTGCTGAAGTTAAACTAGTAGTTCAGTTAAGAGAGGGGTTAATTGTACGTGTGCACATGTGGCCGTTCATTTTTAAAAGAAGGTAAGTGTATGTGTGTCTGTGTCATTTAAACCAGGCTACTGTATGCGATGGAAAGTATATGTGTATGTATGGAATTTAAATTGTCATTCTGTTTGTATGACATATAAAGCATGTGTTACTGTTTGAGAGAGTAGGGGTGTGTATATGAGAGAAAAGGTGCATGTCTGTGTGTTGTATGAGAGAGTAGGAGTGTATGGAATTTAGTTGCTGTATGAAAGAGACGATATTTGTGTGTGTTGCTTCGTGAGAGAGTATGTGTGTGCATTGTTATGTGAGACTAGCTGTGTGTATGCTTTAGAGCTCAAGTTTGTTTTACTCCTCTAGTCTTCATGCTGGTTTATTAAGAGTTGTAAAGAGAGAGAGAGAGAGATAGATATTTATATATTTATCTGCGTTTGTATATGTATGTGTATATATTTTTTTTTATGTGGTTTTGTGTGTGTGTTGGGGGGGGGGGTTGGTCTTTTATTTTATTTTTTGGTTGTGATGGAAAAGAGGCCCAGTTCGGCCACATGGAATTAAGTAAACCGCATGTAAATGAACCTGTGCTATGCTGTATGTCTGATGTTTCATCTTTGCAGAACTAGCATCTCGATGGAATGGCAGGAAAAGGATGATAAATGTATTGATGTTAGGTGTTATGTGGGCATAAGGACTGATAATACATGGAATATATAAAATTTTGGAAAAAAAACAATAAATACGAAAATCCTATGATACCTGTGACAGTCCATAGTTAAATGCTGTGTGGCAGAATCCCCATTATGAACAGTTAGACGAGCTGTGTAATCATTTGTAATTAAGAAAAAAGTCAAATCTTTATAAGGGCTTGAATCAGGTTTCGCTACTGAATCCGCTGTTTGAACTTTCTGCTCGATATGCATTTTTTTCTTGATCAAAGTATGAACTGGGATTAGCTCTACAGCTGAGATTGTTAGCCAACAGATAAACAATGCAAATCTAAAAGTTAAATATAGTTTCTTAAAGGATGTCTTTTGTAGACCTAAAAAGTTGTCAGTTGTTAGGTCAAAATAAGTTATTTTTGAAAACGTTGAAAGGATTGAGGAATGTTGAAATCCAGAACTCAAAGAAAAGTTTGTGTTCTTGTAGCTAGTTGTAAAATAATTAGTTGTCCTTTATACTCAGCCTTACTAAGGCACTTCCTGACAATATTGAGTTAAACATTAGGCTGGGGAGATGGATCAAGTGCAGCCTTGAAGAAGTTTAGAAGAATAACAGCCTTGGGCTATTTTCCTATTTATGACAGAGTATCTTTTTACCAGGATAAATGCTCAGAATGAGTCTGCCTAAGAGTGACTGGCTGTCTTAAGAAGTTTTTGTTTTTTTTTTTTTTTTTTTAGACCCTCCCCATTCTGGCATAGGATTTAATCATGTTGATCAAACAGACTCTGCAATTTTTATTGTACCAGATAAATACATTGTTTAAGGAATTAATGCTAATAAAGTGAGTGTGAGCTACATGACAAAAATGGTTTAAGTTGAATATTCCAGGAAATGTGTTGTTTTAACTATTGAGAACCTGGCTTAAATGTTACATTTCATTTGGTCCTGTTTTTCTAAATTGTGAGCAGGTCCATCAAGATCATATCTACGCAGGTATTAAATATAGGCGTGGTGTCTATAGTGTATGAGATGCCTAGTGACTATGAACTTTTTGTTAATTTCCTATTGCAATATTATAAACTTACCATTTTTTAATGTAATATAGGCAATTAATTTTTCAAGGGAAGCAAGCACTGAATTTGTTGATAAAACATTGATATGTGAAATAGTTTTGCTGGTAGCAACCTCCTCATTAGTTACAGAATTATTTAATGTGGAATTCAAATGATTTTACTTCTGCAGAGATTGTGCGTATGGAGTAACATTGGTGGATTGCAATGACAGAAGTCTTGAGTGGCCTTTTATGGTTGAAATTTTCTGAAATGGGTAGTTATTGGTTCATACATTTCGTTTCATTGCTTGTTAAAATAATGTTTAAAACTAAAAATTTAAAACACTTTCTTTCAAGTAGTGCTGTATTATACAAGAGATATAATTCAGTGCAATCAGGAAGGTGAATCAAAAAACAAATACACATATGCATGGCCCTAAAAATGTCTGCAAGGAGTCTGTTTTAAAAACAGCCCAAAGGTAAACTTAATTCTTTACTGGCCAAATGCATTTTCTATGGCTGTGGGTTTTCATGTTGTTTCAATGAATGTGAATTTTTCCATTTCAATGAATGTGACTTTCAAGGGTAGAGAAGTTTACTGCTTATGCTAATTCTGTTTTCATCATGAGACTGTATTGTTTAGCAAATGGCTACCTGTGTTTGTGCTATTTTATTTCAATATCTGTAATCACTGTAGAAGCAAATAAGAGAACAGTATGCATGGATGTGAAGATTGGGGAAAGACGGGTAAAGGCTGCCAGCCTAGTCAAATAGAATGTGATACATAATTCTATCATTTGTATATATAAATGTAAAATACAGGCTTGTGTTCTTAAATAAAAGAAAACACTGTAAAATGTGAACTTCAAGATTGTTGCAACATTGCCATCTGCTGTAAGGAAAACCAAGCCAAGCATTTCAAATGTTCTTTGAAGTTACAATTATCGAAATGGTGGTGCTGAAGCAGCTGGCTGAACACATTCTTTCTATTGTCTTAACTTAAGGAATGACTTCTGGAGTGTACGTATGACATGTCTTTTATTGTTGTAGTTTCCTGAGCAGGTGTTAGATTGCTAAATAATGCAGTTTGTTGGCCTGGGAACTTCAGACTAAGTGTCAAAATGATGTAATCTGGGAGGGACTTAGCAGAGCTGTTTGTTAGTGAGTTTAAAAACTATTGTTGAGAGAGACACTGTAAGCATTTTTGTCTTGGACCATCAACCCCAGCACTGCTTATGCTCTATATGTCTGTAAGTATGATTATAGTACAGTGTTTTCTCTTAAGAATAGCTAAAGATTAGAAAGTTAGATTAAGTGTTTTTCTTTGACATCAGACCTGTCCTACTGTATTATTTAAAGTTTCTGTGTGATCTCTGAACTCTTAGATAACTCTGTGGTGTAGTAGCATTGTCTTGTGTTTTAATTATTTATTATTAAATATCTTAAAAACTTTTACCTGTGGCTGGTTTGTGTAGAGATAAGTAGGCTCTAGAGTACATTGTATATTTATAGAGTTTATTGTAATAAGCCACTCTAAAAAGCCTTAGACTGAATAGTCACATTACGAATTGGATAACAATATTGCACTGTAATAATTGGACACCCTTTCATGGGCCTTTGGGTAGCTGATAATTATTAGCTGGTGGTGGCAGTAATTACTACCGTATAGTCTGGGTAAAGGGGCACAGTTGGAGAATCTGTGTCAGCCTTTCCCAGAAGTGTCGGTAAAGTTGTATAAATACATATCTTAAAGTGTGGGTGTGTGTCAGCTACCTGGGCAGGAACATGAAGCATTGGTTGGACAGAGAGGGTACTGGAGGTTAGCTTGCCAGCTAGGCTGAGATCTGGACCCTATAGCTGTGCCAGTTGGGAGTCTTATTGGGGATCTGGGGAGCAAGGGAGCAACCAGCCCCAAACTGACTGTGATCTCTGTGTGCACTTAAGGAAAATTGTACTTTACTGTGTGTATTTGTTATCCTTTCCTCTTCTATGAGATGACCTCCCTGGTGTTAGTGGTGAGGATTAAGGCTCCTTGATTGCTGGGCCAGGGCATGGTCATCACATATCTTCTGGCAGTGGTTGGGATAAGATATCCTCACATATCTGTTTGGCAGTGGTTGGGATAAGATATCCTCAGTTGTGGTTTGCAGTGGTGTGGGTAGAGTGAATCCTGTAGCTTATGTACAGTGATCTCTGTAAGTGTTTTGTACTCTAAATCAGCCATGCAGTGTATACTCAGAGTTCATACCACAATTGTTTTATTTCTTTTGTTAGCTTAGTTAGTCAGGGTGAGCAGGCAGCATGTCAGCACAGGAGTATGGAAAGCTGACAAGGAGTCAGCTGGTGGAGATGTGCCAGGCTAGGGGACTGGTGCATGGAAACCTGACTGAGTCAGACCTGATTGCAGCCATGGTTACAGCTGCATCAGAAAACAACATCCAGCAGGACAATCAGACTGACATTGGAGATACAATATCCTCAGAGAATGGACAGCTCAACTTTCTGTGAAGGACAATCAGACTGGCAGTGGAGATGCAATATCCTCAGAGAATGGACAGCTCAACCTTTCTGCAGTGGACTTAAAAATCCAGCTGGAGCTAAAGAGACTTGAGTTGGAGGCCAGGTGTTTGGAGATGGAAGACAAAAAAAAGGAACATCAGAGGAAGCATGAGAGGGAAGTGCTGACTCTTTGCCAGAGTTATGGAGGTAATGGGGAAGGGAGTAACTGGACCCCAGAAGCACAACAGGTCAGTAAATTTCTTCCGCAATTTAAAGAGGGGGATCATTTTGATAGTTTTATTCATATGTTTTAAAGGGTATGCAAACAGTATAGTGTTGACCAAAGGCTCTGTGTACAGTTCCTAACCCCTTACTCCATGGGAAAGCTGTAACTTGTATATCACAAATGCCTGACTCTGTCTGTTTTGATTATACTTCTGTGAAGAAATGTCTGTTAAAATGTTTTAAGCTAACACCTGAAATGTATAGGAAAAAGTTTTGAGAGCAAAGACGCAAGGCAGATGAAAATGTATGTGAATATGTTGCTGAACTGAGCACTTATTTTCATAGCTGCGTGAATGGATGTCAGGTCACCACTTTTGAAGGGCTGGCAGACCTTTTGGTGAGGGAAAAAGCCATTAGCACTTTGCCTGAGAACATGAGGATCTGGTTAGCTGATAGACAATGTGCTATGTCAGATGATTTGGGGAAGAAGGGAAACCTATACCTGGCCAGCAAGGCAGCCCTGCACAGGAAGGGGACCCCCAGTACTGCTCATGGGTCTAAAGGAACCCATGGTGGGCAGTACAGACTGCCCCAACAGAATCTGCCAGTAGCAGAGGAAGCCACTAGTCCAGGTACATGTTAAGGAGCTAGAGTTAAATGTTTTGAATGCAACCAGTGGGGCCATGTGGCATACAAGTGTCCATGGAGGCAAGGTGGGGAACCAAAGATGAGGGAGCCAGAAAGTGGGGAAGACAAAATGCCAACAGTAGATTGTCTTGGGACAACAAGGGTACCAAACTACCACCAGATTATATCCTATTGTAGTGAATGGCAAAAAGGTCATTGCTAAGAAAGACAGCCTCTGATATAACCATTGTAAAGCCTGCACTAGTTACAGAGGAGCACTACTTGCCTGGACAGTCTACTCCAGTCAGGGCTTTAGGAGGGATCCCACTACAAATACCTTTGGCTAGGGTTCACCTTGACTGGGAGGATGGAAAAGGAAGCCAGAAAATAGGTGTGTTTGAGGATATACCTGCAGATGTCCTGATAGGTAATGATTTTGATAGTGCAGTACCCTGCACTTGTGCAGTTACATGCAGTCTGGCTTGAGGACAAGCATGTAAGTCTGGTAGCCTGGGGGAGACCCAGACAGACTGCATATTTTCAGCCAGGACTGGTGAGGTGGTTACTTCAGGGAAGGAGCTACTCTGTAGCAGTGAAACTGAATGTGAGCCACAGCTGCTTGTGGGTATTGATGTTCCCTTGGACAGGGCAGCTGCAAAGGTAGAGGTGAGTAGTAGTACCCAGGCTGACAGTAAGGCACCACTGTCAGAGGATGCCAAACTTCCAGTGGAAGGGGAACTGGGAAGGGTTACAAGGAGGGAGTTGAGACAGGCTCAGCTCTCAGACCCTACATTGCAAGGCCTGGGGCAGGTAGCTAGGGAGGCATCTGATTCTCAAGGAAAGGGGGACTATGTATACTGGGACAAAGGGTTTCTATACAGAGAGTGGACCCCTGAGGGAGAGATAGAAGGTGAGAGAGTACAGCAGTTGGTAGTGCCTAGAGCATACCATCTGGGGCTTCTAGCCATAGCCCATGATATTCCCTTTGAAGGTCATATGGGCATAAAATGTACAAAGAGGCATATTATGCAGAACTTCTATTGGCCTGGAATTTCCAGAAATGTAACAGGGTACTGCAGGACCTGTGAGCAGTGCCAAAAGGTAGGCAAGGCAGGAGACAAGGTGATAATTATTAGATGGTGGTGGCAGTAATTCCTACTTTATAGTCTGGGTAAAGGGGCACAGCTGGAGAATCTGTGTCAGCCTTTCCCAGACGTGTCGGTAAAGTTGTATAAATACTTATCTCAAAGTGTGGGTGTGTGTCAGCTACCTGGGCAGGAACACAAAGTACTGGTTGGACAGAGAGGGTACTGGAGGTTAGCTTGCCAGCTAGGCTGAGATCTGGACCCTATAGCTGTGCTAGTGGGGAGTCTTACTGGGGACCTGGGGAGCAAGGGAGCAACCAGCCCCAAACTGACTGTGATCTCTGTGTGCACTTAAGGGAAATTGTACTTTACTGTGTGTGTTTGTTATCCTTTCGACTTCTATGGGATGACATCCCTGGTGCTAGTGGTGAGGATTGAGGTTCCTTGATTGCTGGGCCAGGGCACGGTCGTCAGAATGGCAACTGGTGAGAAATAACTAAATAATGGAACACTGGAATGGCTGAGGAGGGGGCTGCTGCTGGGGGGAAGGGGTTGCTGCAGGAAAGGCTGCTCTGGGGAGCAGTCTATTACCCTGCCTATGGCCCTATTTGACAATGATCTGGCTCTGGTATTTAAAGTAGAAAATACTATGCAGAGGTACTTGCAGTTAAAGATATCTTGTAATGTAGTTATTCTTCCTATGCATTTAAATAATTTAAGGAAATTACTGGAGTAGCTTACTTGGGAAGTGACCCTGTGGGTGTGGCTCAAATAGGGGTGTTTCATGACTATGGTGTGGGTGGGGCTTAAGGGGTGCCAGAGCAGTACTTCGCCTAGGGTGCCATTTCGAATAAGGCTGGCCCTGCACAGAGGAATGTCAAAGAAATTAAAAAGTAAGGTGGGAGAACAGTTATGCAATTAGTACTTCTCTATGGTACAAAAACCTGGAAAGTAATGGTGGAGCAGTTGATGAAGCTAGAAATGATGAAGATAAAGTGCCTGAGAATCCCTGAGTAGTTGTTTCTTTACAAATTAATATATGAATAATAGTTTAGACAGACATCTAGCAATTTTATGTTGTTCTAGTGTTAGAACATGGGCTCATCTGAGCTAGACATACAGATCACATAAGTGTAACATTATGCCTCCTAGGTTATTACTAGGGAAAGAAAAAAGTAATGGTGGCAGGTACAACAAAAACAGTTGTATAAGGAAGATATGACTGGCCTGAAGCAGAATGTGGCACTTAGGAATGAGGTGTTTGAAAAAATCTAATAACCTGTGGTTTGTCATATGTTTCTTTGTGAAGACAAATTCTGATTTCTCTATTTGTACTAGATATCTGACTGACATCAGAAGCAAATTATTTTTTTTTCATGAAAATGGTGATCTGAAATGACAGGAGTAGAATCTAGGATATTCTGATATAGATTATTGAGTCAGTGAGTAGATGGCAGTGTTGATTTAATACAAAACAGCATATAAGTGGGTAAATAGATGAAAACATATGCCCTGGATACAGAAGCATTGTGAACACCAGACCTCTTCTGTTTATTATGTGCTTCTGATGACAAGCCCTGATGCTGATTAAAAATGAATGCAGCTTGGCAAGAGGGTGCAAACTCCATCAAATTAAATATGCCCATCATGGCTGCAGCATTGACTGTAGAAAGACTGGGAAACAGCATGGTGTAGCCAGAGGGAAGTACAAGCACTAGTAGTACTCATTGATTGTCTACATACCTTGATCATGTTCTGTGTGATCCCATGTGCACAGTAGGAGCAAGAGGGATGAGTTATATGGCAGCCTTAAAGGGCCATGACGTTTGTGTGCTGATCTGTTTTTTTGATGGACATAAAGGATGGAAACAGAAGACAGGAAAGTAATGAAAGGGGGTGAAGGAAAAAAGTTTTTTTTTTATTATGAGCAGGTGCTCATTTATATATATATATATATATGTGTATGTATGTATATATATATATATATATATATATATATATATGTGTGTGTGTGTGTGTGTGTGTGTGTGTGTGTGTGTATGAATAGAGGGTAAGTTGAGGAAAGTAGTAAGTGAAGTAAGACAAAGGAAAGACAATTAGGATAAGTTTCAGGGTCACAAAAACAAACACAGAAAACAGGCAAGAATGTAGGGGCAGTGCTGGCACAATTAGGGATTGGGAAGAAAATGGAGATGAAGGAATCAGACACCGAGGGAAGATAATGTTGACTGGGAGGATTCCAAACAAACAGGGGTGGCAGCAACTGCTGGAGTGGGTTGCAAAGCTGCATTCCCTGACAGCCATGACCCAGTGGGAGTTTATTCATCAGCATAGCTTCTGTCACCACTGGGCCTTGGAAATGACATTCTTGCCATTGCTGGCCAGAAATGCAATACCAAGAGTTGCACAAGGAGGCTTTCAAGCTGACTATTTTAGACATCCAGCTACCTGTCAGTGTCATCCTCCATTATTTCTTCTTTTTACTGCTGGGTGGTATATGTGTCACCAACACTGTTGCTGTTTGCTGCAGGTGCTATTGTAATACCTTCATGAGCAGGGACCGTGACACAGGCTCTTTCTAGTGCTGCAAGGGGGGATTAACAGTGGCAGTTGTGGTCACACCTGACTATGTTGTTGCTAGCAGTGTTTGGTAGCTATTGACAGTAGTGAGACAGTATTGCATTGTTAAAGGGGTGCTAGTCTGGATATTTTTGCATACAAGTGCAAAAGAAAAGTAGAGGATAACAATGAAAAAAACTGTATATAATTGAAAAGATGGCACGAAAGTGGTGGGGTGAGAAAAGTGCAAGCACAGTAAAAATATCTGAGTGTGACTACTTTGGATTTGACTCAACAACCTTCAGCACCTATAATGTCAAAACCAAGACTTTACTTGCTGCACTATATTAGGAGCTTGAAAGATCTCTGCAGTGACATGCACAGTAATGGTGCATGTCTTATACAGAATGCAAACTGAAAGAGAAAAAAACAGCTGACCTCTAGGTGATTTGAACCCTTAATCTTCACCCCTTGGGCAACTAAGGCACTGTAGTTATATGCTGAGCTACATCAGCAGTTTAAGAGAAACTTTTAGGGAAATATTCACACTAACACACTTGCAGAATAGAAGAGGAAGCAATATCTAAACTCTAGAAGACTTGAACCTACAACCTTCATCACCTGTAACCACCAAGGCATGGCATTATATTCTGAGCTACATCATAAATCCGACAAAACCTGCTAAGATACATACACTTGCAGAATGAAAGAGGTAACAATATCCAACTTTTAGGGAACTTGAACCTACAACCTTCAACACCTGTAATTCCAAAGAGAAAGCCTAAACATGGATAAGCACAGCCTGGTAATGGTTTTGCATGCATATTTTTTAATGTTGTTTACTACTGTGGTGGTGGTGCTGCGGTAGTGTTGTCGCCTCATAGCAAGACATTGTCCTGTTCGATTCTCAGCTAGAGCATCTTCTGTGTGGAGGCATACGTGGATGGGGCGTGCCTCCGTTGAAGGTTGTGAGTCAGGGCTGGTAACCCGGTACGTAAAAATCCACTACTGATCATTAGCAGACCAGAGTTCTGCTGTGGCGACCCCTGACTGGGAAAAGCCGAAAGACACAAACAAAACTTTCTAATGTTGTGTACTTGCTTTACTCTTGTCTACTATGTTCTGAAGCTGTGTGCAAGCTGCTGTCTCTTAGACAGTGCCACTGTACCAGCCTCCATCTGGTGCCAGTCCTTTCAACGACTCCTAGTTTGACAGAGACTCCACTGCCTGGTATGCTGAGGACTGCTGTTCCTGCAAGTGGCAGCCCTCTTGTAACTGCCTTCTAAATATAAGATAGTGTGTAATATTGCACAAGCACACAGTATTTTTGCACAAGTGCCAGAGTCATACTACAGGGCACCATTAAATAAATCCAGACAGCAAAACCATGCTTTCAGCAGCCCAAAACACATGCTCAACAATATTTCTTGTTTGCCACTGGACACTTTTGCAGCTCCTAGTCTGTCTGTGTGCTTAACCACAGCTGTACCCCTTATGTGTATTATTTCTTTGCATTTCTTATGAATATAATGAGCCAAGGTTCTAGGCCATATCCCTCATCACCACTAAGATGTCCCTGGGAAATTCAGACATTATAAAAGACTGGTACAGGTCATGATTGTGCCATATGTGGGAGTTATAATACCTGCTTTAGCAGATGAAGCCCTGTGTATCACAGACCATCTGGTACTTGATGTAGTGATACCATTTACAGTTCATGTACCCATGTACCTCATTCCCAGTTCACTTGGAAAGGCCTTTAATTCAATGTGGATGCAATCTACTGTCCCAAGTACCAAACAGAAACTAGCTATATCAAACACATCTCATATGGTGCTGGATCTGTCTTCCATGATATGTGGGAACCCCATATACTCCCCCAAATGCTGAAGCATGGTATTAAGAAACTGATGGAGTATTCTCAGGACAGATGTCTGAGATGCCCCCACTATGTCCCTAGATGGTTACTGAAAGGTCTCTGTAACAGATATATGTAAAGCTATGCATACTTCCATATCCACTGGAATAGGTACCCCACAACTCCAATGGGGCAGCAGACAAGGCTGATACATAACCATAACTTCTTTCAAGGCAACCCTATCCACATGGTACTAGGCCACAAGGTCCATATCATAGAGTCCAAAAAGTGTTAAGCATGGTGAGATGATTCAATGCCAGCAGGAGCGAATCATTCACTAGCAGACAAAGCACTGGAAATAAGAGTCTCTTGCAGATACACATTTCCTAATGTTATAGCAATTCCTAACATTCTTTTGCTATTCTCTTAGTCTGAGCAAGTATATCCAAGTTCAAATATGGTGAGATACAGCTCCTTTGAGGGTTATTTTTACATCACACCATTTATTTTGCCTCTTTTTCATACCCTCAAGATAGATAGTTTGATTATGTTGCAAATACCGTGTTATTATACAGCTAGTAGCATATACCACATTCAAACTTGCTGGTTGGCAGATAGACTTGTAGAGGTGGTTTGACTGAAGAGGGAGAGGAGGAAGTTTTCATAAAAGTTTCAAAATAAATAATCCTGCAATGAATTAGGCAGCATGTTAAATAATAGTAGTGAAGAATGTCAACATTTAGGGAAACATAACTTACAGATTGCATTGTGGATGTGCATTGGTCATGCCCCAATAATAGTTGAAAAACTATTTGTGAATTGCTGCGCCATTACTTTCAACAATACTGAGACACATTACCTACAATGGCAAAAATCAGCTAGGAGGAAGTTTCAAAATAGTAAGGCTAAGTGGGTAGTAAGAGTATGTGAGGAAATTTACAAATGCTTATTATATTTACATATAACAGGCAAAAATCTAGTCTTCAGCCTAAATATTACTTTGATAACCGAGACGTTTTATGCTGTGGAAACTCTTTTCTGAAACATTACTTCAGAAAAAAAATGGCAGGATAGTAATTCCACTTATTACATCATTTATGCAGGTTTCATTTTTAGTTCTGTACCCGTTATAGTATTTATCAGCTAATGATGTCAGAAGACTGGAGAAAAGTAAAAGTGATTTACCAAGCATATTCACTGGCTTAAGTCTTTGCCTTACTATAGAAGATCTGCGATACTCACATTGTACCCTCTATTACAGATTACATAGTAGAGATCTGATACAAGCACTCATAGGTTCATAGGTTCATAGGTAGGTACTAGGCTATCGGCCCTAGGGCCAAGACAAGCCTAGCCAAAAAATGTAGCATGGCTTTCGCCACCCAAGAAATTTATTTTCCTGTGCCCCTGTCGAGCAGAGCCACAGAAGTGATCCCCGGGATGAATTTCCCATTTCCCATCCAATCATCAAGATTTTTCTTGAAGAGTGCTAATGAGGAGCTCTGTTTGACATAGATAGGTAGTCTGTTCCAGAGTATGGGAAGTCTCTGGGACAGAAATCTATCCCTCCAGCATGTTCTGTTTATTGTGGTGACAAGGTTTAGGTCCCGTGTAGCTCAGAGGGACTGGGATTTCTTTAAGTGGAGCATGTCCAACAGCTCTGGGTTTGACATAGCTTTGTATGTTAGGCAGAGATCGCCCCTGAGTAGGCGATATGCAATGGAGTAACGCTGTAGTTTTTTGAGACGGTCTGCATAGGGTATCTGTTTGAGGCCAGTAATCCTCTTTGTGAGGTATTTCTGTGGTCTTTCCAGTTGTTGTAGATATCTTGTGAGGTACATACCAAAAGGGGCGTTGTACTCTATAATGGGTCTAATGAGTGATGAGTAGAGGGGAACAATGACCTCTTTTTTTCTGGATGAGAATCCTTTTGTGATGAGATGAGCCATGTAGAAGGATTCCCTGACCCCCGTGGTGATGTGATTATCAAAGGAGAGACTACTGTCCACCTGTGTCCCAAGGTCTCTTATCACACTTTTGGTATTAAGTAGACTACCAGCTATGTGGTAATTCATGGGTACAGAGTTTTTACCAAAGGGGATGACAATACACTTTTTGGCATTGAGCTTCAGGCCATGGCTCTGACACCAGGTATCACATATGTTTTAAGGATCCAGTATAAAGTGGCATTCTTTGTTTGGAACATGCTGCTCATAAACATTGCGAAAAGGGAAAATAACGTTCACCTGGAAATGGAAAGATAATAGCAGTCATTTTTAAAATAAATTTCTTTCCCATAAGGGTAACAATACCATAAAATAAATTACCTTTAACGATAACATTAGTCATTTTTAAAATAAATTTCTTTCCCATAAAGGTAACAATACTATAAAATAAATTACCTTTAACGATAACATTAGTCATTTTTAAAAGAAATTTCTTTCCCATAAGGGTAACAATACCATAAAATAAATTACCTTTATCTTTAAGAGCTGCAAGTGGCTTATATTTATTTAAGTGTGAAATGAATAAATTCTTTGGGAAGGAGGTAAACCATCGGTATCCATGGAATCCAGACTCCATGATAACATCTGAGGTTTTTAAGACTAACATGCTTTCTCACTGTAACATTGTAAAAAAATACTTCCATGTTTTCTGATTATGGTTAACTTATATGTCTTTCATTTGTTTATAATGTCAAAAGACTTCCCATCTGCCCAACTCCCTATTCATATCCTCTGGTTAAACTCCAGTTTTAACCAACCACCCCCACCCCCCCAATTTATTCATAACCAATACTAACTTTATCCTCTCAAGGTCCCTTGGACAAATGCATCTGTACCCAAACTACATTTCATTTTATTCTAAACTAAAAAAATCACATGCCAGCTAAATACTGTAATGAATGCACAAAAGAACATTGTCATATTTCTAATCTGAACTTTTGTACAGTCCTATGAGATCACCAGATAATGCTGCCAAACTATGAGAGTACTCTGACAGAATCATCAGGCTTCCTAGCCGAAGGCCATATTGTTTCATAGTGCTTTTACAGCCCTTGACAGGAAGAGAAAACATTTTTAGAAAATTTTGTCCTATAAGAATTTGTCTTTTCAGAGACTGAGTTTCAGGTAGGAAAGCAGCATTTATTTGAGGATTTCAGTGGAAAGGAAATATTGTAGCAGTTATAAATATGCTCCCAAACAAAGCAATTAGCTCAATGGCCATCTACTTAAAACAAAAGCTGTTTTTAATACAGTACCACTTGTCTCTGTACCCTTCACTAATACCTCCACGTAGTTTTGTGAATATAAGAACAACACTCAGGTATTGCTCAATGTGTAACCTAAAAACAAAACATAATGCCTTAAAATGCTCACTGTAGATACAATCTAAATGCTAAAATCATATTTTGAAATGGAAATGTTAAGGAAGAATGTAAATAAAAAAACAAATTAGTTCAGTACATAAATGTGCATAAATGTAAATCAAAAATCAAATTAGTCTAGCACATGAATATAAACAGAATACATAACCTTGCCAAACACCAGATTTGTATCACTGATAAGGTGATAGGGTTAGTCTCACTGGATTTCTTCTTCTTCGTCTTCTTGCATTAGACCAATATCTCCCTAGAGGAACAGCAAAAGTTATCAACTGTTACATTCTTCATCACACTACTCTGGAAAGAAAAGAGGTGTGGTAACAGTTTAATCCCACACAGTGCTTATAGAGACCTCACAGGTGTCCTCATGGAAACAAATGGAAATTTTGAGGTTAAGTACTTCACATGGGCCTCTATAAAGTTTGACTAAGTCATGGAAGCAGCAGAGAAAGAGAGAGACAGAATGATGTTCACATCTATTCAAGCTTTTCAGTAACCAAACTCTCTTCTCCTTAAAAGCTAAACATATAAGACAAACCCCTACCAGCAGTTTCAGAAGTTAAAGCTTCACAGCTCACACATTCCAAGCTCTAAGTACCCAGCTCCACTGTACAGAGGGCACTGCTTCTCCATACAAGCACCCAAAGTATGGAAATCTATTCCCTCCCACATTAAAGACTCCTCATTGCAGTCAAACTCCCAGTCCCAGCTAAAGGCCTATCTCTGCAAGCTTGCTAAACATGACCGTTTTTCATTCAGTCATATTCCCTACATTTTTCTTCCCTTACTACCTCTCGATGTGATCTACAACTGCTGCTTCAATGTATACTTCACTATACCTCTAGTCTCCATTGAAAGGCAGTATTCTATCCACAAGTCACACAGACTTTGTTGTATATAAATGTATACATACATTTAAGAAAAAGAATTGTCAGTGCCACTTGTACCCTGAAAGCCACTGTTTCAGTAAGTTCTATTTCAGTGCATTGCATACAAATATATATATAAGTAATATGTACCCCCATACAACCTTTGACTACTTGCATGAAATTAGTCCTCAGTGTTTTCTCCTTCTTTTTTCCCAGGTTGATACTGAAATTAGTCATTTGTAATCCGTGCTCTACCCAGTTAACAAATTCAGATAATTAAAATAAATAAAATATCTTGCCATTATTCACAGGATTCTCAAAAGGCCATCTTTTTTTTTTCTTTTTTTTCTGCTGGCAACTTCAGCTGTGTTCTGTGCTCTTTAGATAAAAGGGTTTCAAACAGACAGTGAATTTCTGCATCGGCTGAATAACATCATAACCTGGTCAGTGAAGAGACTTTATTTAACCTAAATGCAAACCAAATGTTATTGCAGCCTGTCCATAATGCTCAAGGTGCTTCTAGCTTTAATATGTTCAGTTCCTTAGACAGGGTTATAACTGAATAAGACATTTCTGACTGACTTGTTTAGCTCAAAATGCATATCCTGTCAACTTTAAGATCACTTTTTTTTTACTCTTAAGCTTGGATCTCTATCCTCCTCCCTTTTAAGGAGTGGAGGTTGTACAAAGCCTATATCTGGCACCCTCACTTTGAAATTTATCTAAAGGACTACCCCACAGTCTTTTATAATCTCACAAGAATGCTGAAGAGCTCTGCAGCATTCATTTTGATAATTCAAACACTACTTCCTGGCACACTTGCAGAAATGAGCAGCGTACATATAGTTTCCCCAGCAACAAGAAACAGAACAACTCTATACTATCATCATTGAAAAGCATTCCTCTTACAGAGAATCGAGGACCCTTCATATGGATCCCTCTTTAATGATTTATTCCTAAAACAGCATCATATATTAGACTGCAGTGTTAAAGAAGCATTTGAAAAATAAAGATAGCATTTTTTTTTAAAACAGAAACATCTTTATTAAGTTATCATGTATGACGTAGGTAATCTTACATTTATTTAAATGAAATAAACCATACCCACACAATCTCAGTTGCAAACATTATACTTTACAAATCATGCTAACACAACTGTAACTGCAAACAATATACATCACTTATAATATATCCAGTCATTGTCAATCAACCATTACATAGCTCATTCAATTCCTCCCTTCTTTTAAACCTCATTCCTCTTCACCATGTATTGATCCCACATTTCCAATTTTTTCTATGTAAGTTTATCATATCCTTTTCTAAAGCTCTCAATTCCAGTCATTTCATCTCTGTTACTAGGTCTTTTCAGGCTTGTTGGCTGTTGGTGAAGCACCCACCAAGAGGAGAAAACGCTGTGAGTAGAAAGGAGCCACTTTTGAGATTTTAAGTATTTTTCCTCTGTTTATTTGCTAAGTTTTTCTGCATAGCCACCTATTTTGAGCATTTTCTGGCTTGTTAAACTTAATTTCTGCATTAGTAACTGTATTTAGAGCACAACCTAGAGCTGTTTACTGAATTTCCTGTTTGCACTTATTTTTAAAATCTTTTTTTCTCAAAACTTGCATTTTATCTGTCTTTGGCCTAGCACTCTTGTGTGGGGTCATTTACTGCACTGTTATAACTTGTTGATACTTGTTAACCTCTGCTATCTCTGAAAAAAACAAAATAAAATCTTGCTTTTTTCCCACTTTTCTGAGATTTAAAAAAGTTCAGTTACAGGCTTGCTGTTCTTGAACTGTTTGTAAGTTTCTTGGAGGCCATTTTTTGCTTGGGCTAAAGGGAAGTCTCTCTGTTGATCAGTGGCAGTGAAAAACATTGAGCAGCCTGCCTGCCCCTGTGGGAGTGGTTACTGACTTGAAACTGTAGTTTTATTGGACATTTTGGGTCAATTCTTAACTCCTTCATCTTCCTCTCTTAAAACCTGGTTGCCTCATGGTTTTGGCGTCTTTTCAGGCTTGTTGGCTGTTGGTGAAGCACCCACCAAGAGGAGAAAATGCTGAGAGAAGAAAGGAGCCACTTTTGAGATTTTAAGTATTTTCCTCTGTTTATTTGCTAAGTTTTTCTGCATAGCCGCCTATTTTGAGCATTTTCTGGCTTGTTAAACTTGATTTCTACATTAGTAACTGTATTTAGAGCACAACCTAGAGTTGTTTACTGAATTTCCTGTTTGCACTTATTTTTAAAATCGTTTTTTTCTCAAAACTTGCATTTTATCTGTCTTTGGCCTAACACTCTTGTGTGGGGTCATTTACTGCACTGTTATAACTTGTTGATACTTGTGAACCTCTGCTATCTCTGAAAAAACAAAAAACAAAAAAAAATCTTGCTTTTTTCCCACTTTTCTGAGATTTAAAAAAGTTCAGTTACAGGCTTGCTGTTCTTGAACTGTTTGTAAGTTTCTTGGAGGCCATTTTTTGCTTGGGCTAAAGGGAAGTCTCTCTGTTGATCAGTGGCAGTGAAAAACATTGAGCAGCCTGCCTGCCCCTGTGGGAGTGGTTACTGACTTGAAACTGTAGTTTTATTGGCCATTTTGGGTCAATTCCTAACTCCTTCATCTTCCTCTCTTAAAACCCTCTTTTGCGCGGTTTTGCACATTTTTGTGCATAGCGCAACAGCGGGCAGCGCCGCCTAATTGGGTTTAAACTATTCCTGGCTCCACAAAGTCTGCTCTTCACTTTTTCCCTTAGAACTGCTCTATCTCTCAATTTTAAACACCATATTCTCATTCTAAGGCCCTTCACTGGTCCAATTAAGTAATCCTACAAGTTAGCACTATTAAACCATAAGCACTACTTACTCTTATACTCTCTACGATTACCCTGTCCTCTATAGGTCCGTCTTAAATTCAATTTCCCTATATTACTCTAGCATGTCCAAAGGTTAGTCAGTGGTTTCCTCTCCAGTCCAGCTGGTGAATCTGGGAATTTTGAGGCAATGTTACAACTGTCATTTACAAGCCTAGCCCATAGTTTTTGTGCTTCACCCACCCCCTTTAGGTGGGAACTATACCCATTATTTTGCTGTGCCTCTGTTGAGCAGTGACACTGAGGTAATCCCTGGGGTATATCTGCGATCTCCCATCCATTGGTCAAGATTTCTCTTGAACAAGGCCAGCAAGGTGCTGTGCCTCACATACATGTACACGGACAACCCTCTCCTCATGTACACGGACAACCCTCTCCTCCTCCAAACAGGTTCAAATATATGTGAGAGATGCAACTATTCAGCCAAACTGGAGGCTGAGCTCTCTCATCTCAAAACTGGTGTATCCAGTCAGGAGGAGAAGGTAACCTCACACAACACAATTCCAGTATCACATAGTCCCACCACATCAGCGAACCAAACACATAAATACACAAAAATATACTTGGAGGCTCTAAATAAAAATCTACCTAAGTAACAGAGACCTCCAAAGCAGACATCCAAGCAAACGCTACCTCAAAACAAAACACGCACAACACATAGCCCACAAAGTCAGTGTGCCAAGCAGCCACAGCCCTTAAGGCTGAATAACACACCTGATACTCTTGTAATAGGTGACTCTATTGTCAAACACACTGACGTCCCGCTCACCAGGCTGAATAAAGAGAAGGTCACGGTGAGCTGCCTGTCGGGTGCTAGGATCCACCACATAACGCAAGCACTCAGGTCACTCCAAAGCAAATACAAATATGACTCAGTCATTGTACATGCTGGTGTGAATGACCTGAGACGTACCTTCCTGGACTACATGAAAAGAGACATAGAGGAGCTCTCTGATCATGTAGCCGAGGCTGGTATGACCCTGACCTTGAGCAGCATCTTACCCTCACCTAGAATGATGCCACAGTACAAAGACAAAATGATCGATTTTAACAATTGGCTAAAATTTTGGTGTCATTCAAAGGGGATCCAGTGTCTGTCAGCCTGGGATGACATGCTCGACAAGCCACGTTGCTTCGCTAGGAATGGCTTGCATCTGTCACCACTGGGCTTTCGGATATTGGCAAAGGCTCTTGCCACCCCCATAGTGCCTTTTTTAGGCAAGGCTCAAAAGTCAAACCCACCCCCATAGACAGCACAAGGAACAAGAAACTAAGGGTAATGCTGCTTAACGCCAGAAGTCTTAACCTCAAGATGCACGCACTCGAAGCTCTCCTCAGTATGGAGAACATTGATATCTGTGCAGTGACAGAAACCTGGTTCAAGGCTCCAGAAAGCACCCCAGCACTACCAGGCTATACCTCATATCATTCTTTTCGGCACCAAAACCCGGACCGAACCACAAAAGGAGGGGAAGTTTCCATATTTATCAAGGATATCCACACCTCCAGGTTAATGGCATTGCACGAAGTATCAGAGACCATCCATGTGCAACTAACAGTGGGCAAGACTGCTTTTCAGTTTATAGCATCCTACAGACCACCCTCTCAAAGTCAGGAATCCCACTCGGCTTTCCTGAAAACATTGGAGAACATGAAGAGCTCTCCGAACACCACTTCAACTACCCAAACATTGACTGGGAGCACTACACAAGCCCCAGCACCTTAGCCCAAAGGTTCCTGGAAATTATAAACTCAAATGCTATGGAACAACTATTCACCACTCCCACAAGAGGGGACAACATACTAGACCTGATCATTACCAACATGGGGACTCTGTGCTCCACACCATAAGTATATCCCTCATTGGTAAGATCAGACCATAAATTAATTTCACTGGATGTCCACATCCCGACCCCACCCCCAGCCCAGAAAACCACAGTGAAAAACTTCTCAAAAGTGAACTTCTCACTTCTCAAAAATGAAGTGGAATCCTTCAAGGCCCCAGGGCCAGTGGAAACTACGGCCCAAACTGCAGAATCCTATATAAACGCATTCTACGGACATCTCCAGGAATGCATGGATCATGCTATCCCAAACAAAACCAAGACCCAATCATCCAAAGGCAGGCATCCAGTCTGGTGGACCCCTGCCATAAATAAACTGTACAACAGAAGGAGGAAGCTACTACATAATAGAGCAAAATCCCTAATAGGGAAGGCATCTCTGATCAGTACTAGCAAAAAATTATGATCCCTCATAAAATCCTCCAAGGCCAGCTTCGAGAGAAAAATTGCACAGGACACCAAAGACAATCATAAGGCTTTTTTCAGTTATGTTAGGAACCTGGGATGCAACTACCAGACTTGTTCTGAGTTGATTCTAAACGACAAAAAATACACTGAACCCACAGACATCGCCAATATCCTGGCAGACAGGTTGAGTGCAAACTTATCCACCCCCCCCCCAAAAAAGCAAGTATCTATCCCGGCAGAGGGCTGCCTCCCAAACATCTCTGATGCTCAGGTGAAGGCTGCCCTCTCCAAAGCAAAAAACACTGCTTCCATGGGACCAGATGGCATCCCAGGTTGCATCCTACATGAACTCCAAGAGGAACTAATCCCTCAAATAAAACAGCTATACAATCTCAGCCTCACTACAGGATATGTGTCCACAGAATGGCGTACAGCAACAGTGGTCCCACTCCACAAAGGTGGAGCCTATACGGACCCTGGAAACTATCACCCCATAAGCCTGACTAGCTTAGTCTGCAAGGCTATGGAGAGGATTATCATGGAGCTCATAAACAAAGACATTGGGGACCTACAGACACTAGATCCTACCTAGTTCGGCTTTGTCAAGGGCAGATCCTGCCTTTTGAACCTGGTTGACTTCTTCGAAACAGTCACCAAAGCCATAGATGAAGGGAAGGTAGTCCACACAGCCTATCTGGACGTTGCAAAGGCATTTGACACAATACCCCACTCGGGCATCATAGATAAGCTATCCATCTTAAATATAAACCCCTATGTCACAAGATGGGTCGCAAACTGGCTCAAAGACAGAACCCACAGAGTGAGAGTTGCTGGAGCAATGTCAGACTCAAAACTGGTCACAAGTGGCATCCCACAGGGTTCTGTCCTGGGACCACTCTTGTTCGGTATATACTTTTCCGAGGTACAGGCAAACGTGGGAGGACTATGGCTCAGCAAGTTTGCAGACGACTGCAAACTGGGTGCCATAATCGACTCTCCAGCTGACACAAACATCCTTCAAAAAGGTCTGACAGAGACAGATAACTGGTGCCAGCACCATGGTTTAAAGCTAAATGCCAAAAAATGTATAGTCATATCCTTTGGCAAAAACAATGTGCCCACAAATTACCACATAGATGGAAACCCATTAAGTACAGAGAAAGTTATTAGGGACCTGGGGACCCAAAATGATAGCAATCTCTCCTTTGAAAACCACATTGCCAAAGTGGTTAGAAAGACCTTCTACATAGCCCACCTCATCATGAAGGGTTTCACATCTAGATCAAGAGAGGTAATCGTGCCCCTTTATTCATCCCTCATCAGGCCCATCATAGAATACAATGCCCCTTTTGGGATGTACCTTAACCGACACCTGTAGCAATTAGAGAGACCCCAAAAGTATCTCACCAAGAGGATCAAGGGTCTCAAACAGATGCCATATGCTGCTTGGTTAAAAAAACTCCAGCTCTACTCAGATGCATACCGCCTACTTCGAGGCGATCTATGCCTGACATACAAAGCTATGTCAAATCCAGAATTAATGGACATGCTCCACCTCAGTAAATCTAAATCCCTTAGAGCCACACGCTCGAGGGACTTGAACCTCAGCACAGAAATAAATAGGACTTGCTGGAGGGACAGGTTCATAACCCAGAGGCTCCCTTCGCTCTGGAATAGAATTCCAGTTCATGTGAGGCAGAGCACCTCACTGAATCTCTTCAAGAAGAATCTCAATAGGTGGATGGGGGATCGTAGGTTTGTCCCAGGGATTACTCCCGTGTCACTATTAGACAGAGGCACAGTAAACTAAACCTTAAAAAGGGCACAGTATATTCAAATCAAGGGGTGGCGTAAGCTTTACAGAATCGGGCTAGGCTTATAATTGCCCCAGGGCAGATAGCCTAGTATGAACCTATGAACCTATTAACCTATGATTGCTACTTCTAATAAAGTTGGTTTAGACTTTGATTTCCATTTTCTAGTAACTGCTTTTTTTTGGCAGCCATCATAATTAGACTCAACAAGGCCTTACTAGGTCTAAACAATTCCAATTCTGTATCATAGCTCAAAAAAAAATATTTCCTTAGTTACACCAATTTTCTCACCCAGCGTCTCTGAAAGAGCAGTCTGCAGGGAATCTTTAAAATCTGCCAATTCATTATACTCCTAGAAAATATGTTCCCAGTAAACTCTTTCTTCCCCATCACACCAACATTTGCTTTCTACT